>NW_017309581.1:37469-38003 GCF_000935625.1 Nanorana parkeri
GAACTGGTATAAAATTACAGTTCTGGGGAATAGAAAAGGTGTCTAGACACTGGAGAGGGGGGAAGGCTCATATATGTGAAGGCTCATTTGTTTGAAGGCTCATATATGTGACTCACTTATATATGTTTCAATTTATTAGATATGTATGATTATTAGCTCGGCACAATATTGTTTTTTCAAATTTTTCAGATATTTAGTTATATCCTTAGTGCTTGGTAGCTCTTATTCCACATTACACTTACTGGCGCTGATCACCTTTATTGTTTATTACACGAAAAAAGACACTAGGTCTTATTTTTGGGGGATGTCTTATTTTTACCTGGCTGCAGCTGTCTGGAGCTCTCCGCTCTCTGCTCTGAGCAGTGTTAGTACAGGATAGTCCCGGCGGCAGACAGTACCGGACTGGGGGAGGAGTACTCACAGGACTGGATGAGGTCCTGGAAGGTGGCGTGCTGTTGCCGGTCCAGGTGTCAAAGTTGGCGGATGATATGCCGCTTCCATCAGGCGTGCGGGCAGGGGGGCGTGTGGGCGGGT
>NW_017309581.1:38130-53887 GCF_000935625.1 Nanorana parkeri
CATTCACACACGAATCGGCCTGCACGTACAGCTCCGTGCTGCGTGCGGGGCCGTACCAAGTAGCTGCCGGGAAGGACAGGTGCTGCGTGTGATTAGAACGCAGCCTCCGTCCTTCTCTATGGGGCTACGCGGCCATACGCCCCCCTACGCTCACCTCATTTGCAGGTCCGTAGGGGTGCGGGTGATCGTATTCATACGCCGCCGGAATGGGTCCTGTATACGTCCCGGGGGGGGGCATACGGCCGCGTAGCCCCATAGAGAAGGACGGGGGCTGCGTTCTAATCGCACGCAGCACCTGTCCTTCCTGGCAGCTACTTGGTACGGCCCCGCACGGAGCTGTACGTGCAGTGACTTTTGTAGTACACAAAGTCATCCAGGTCAATGTGCCAACAAATGCTATACGTACAAGTCTATTATGTGAACAGTAGTGTACATTATCTTGACGTAATTGCTGATGTCTTTTTTTATTTAGGGGGTAGATTTTCAGCAGGTGTTTCATCAATGAGGCTTTCAACACTCGCTTGTAACCTGTGAGGTACTTAGAAAATGCTTCTGATAATAAATGTTGAAAGCTTCATAGCATCGTAACCATTCATAGCATCATAACCATTGTCTTTTTCATCTCACTCTCCAGTTCCCTTCTATGGAGGGTGAATAGCAAATAGGGGCAACATAGTTCAAAGACTGTTGGAATTTTCCAAACTGCAGTAAAGTGATTGATTGATAGCATGTCAGAAAACTGCCACCTTCCCCCTCTGAGCCCTGCTACTTTAATTTTCTAAGGTTTACTTACTATTGTGTTGTTGGCAAATTCATTATAGTGCATGTAAAAATAATGGTCAAATAGACTGCTCCCAGAGTTGGGGTGGTGGAATGCTGGACTCCAAGGTGAAGGTTCTGAATGAATCCGATGGTTACAAATGTGGAATCAGTCCAGATACAATATTCATTTGTCACAATAAAAGATTGTATGAATGAGATGACAGCCAATGCATTTTGGAGGTTTTCACAAGTTTCACTTTATCTGGGCTTAGGTTTATTGTGCAGGAGCAATCTGAATTGGGGTTCTTCTGGCAGCAACCTGGCTGCTAGATCATGATGAATGTATAGGATTCTTGAGACGTGTTTTGGCCAGAGAGTGCATATGTGTCTCTAACATCTACCTATCTTGAAATATCAGTTTTGGGTGTTCTGGTTTAACATTTCCATTGGGGTATACAGTATACTGAAGTGCCAAAGGTACATTCTGGCCACAGTTGAAAATAAGCCTTGAAATATGAGAGAGTGTAGTCTCTGTCACAGTTTCTAACCTAGCACATTTGCTCTAGTACACCACTCCACTGCCATGGCTTTTGCTGGTGATCTACAAACTCCATTTCTAATGCAGTAAGGTATTGCAAAACACATGCACTGCAAGGCGCTTGTTGTCTCTTGTTTTTAGTATATACTATCAAAAGTGTGCCTGTTCCAGATCTAAAAAGTCTGCGGATAATGACTATGTTCTTACAAATGCATTACATTTAAGAAAGAACACAAAACCATATTTCCGAAAGCAGGTTGCTGGGAGGGTTGAACTGGGAATAGGCGTTAAAGGAGAACTATGAGGTGAGTGCTTTTCACTCATCCTCATAGTTCTAGCCCACCTGAGACAATTAAACTGTCACAGGTCGGCTCAGTAGATCGGGTAGTGAGCGACGTGCGCTGACATGGGTACAGAAAGTGGGGAGCCTTACTAAAAAGGTGCTGTCACCACCTCTCTCCGAAATTCAAAAGCAACAGATGGTTAGATTTCAAATATGTGTGTGATGGACTGTCAGAGTTGGTAAGGCACATCTCGCATAACCCCCACTAAAACACAGTTATATACATGAAGTAGATTAGGAAATGGAATGCAGGAAAGTCCAGGAGCGGATCAGCCAATTCAGGAAGCAGGAACGGAGTCAAGGATAGCCGAGGATCAGAGGCAGCCAGGCAGCAAGGTACAAAATCGTGAGGCAAGAAACAAGTCCAGGATACAGGCCGAGGTCAGGGGCAGGCCGCGATCAAGAGGAGTCCAAACAATCCGTGTCACTGGCAGAGGCTTCAACAGGATCACAGGCACATGGAACAAACACACACAGCTAAAAGACGATCAGCACAGTGCGCAGGGCAGGCTCGTTTAAATAGGTCATTTCCTTAATGCTTGTTGTGTCACTTCCTGTGCGCCTGCCATTTGTGCGTATTTCCAATTGTGCACGCATGCGCACCACAGCATTTTTCCGGCCAGTTCTATAGGGACGTTGGCGTGCATGCGTGGCTGTCGTCTTTACCTTATACCAGGGTCCTTTGTTCCTTTAGGTCCGCCACTGCCTGGCGTGAGGGCGGGTGGGAGCTGCGGCCAGTCTTGACATTTAAAATTCAGTTATATGTGCAGCTACCCCGAAAATAAGGCCTAGCGCTATCTTCAGGGATTTCTGTAATATAAGACCTACCACCAAACTAGGTCTTATTTTTAGGGTAGGTCTTATATTACAGAAATCCCTGAAGATAGCGCTATTTCTTGCTTTCGGGGTAGGTCTTACTTTTGGGGAAACATGGTACTATAGAGGACTACAAATCCCAGCAATACTTCATACAGCAATGCCGAATGACACCAGCTATAGAGGACTACAAATCCCAGCAATACATTATACAGCAACGCAGAATAATACCATCAGCTATAGAGGAATACAAATCCCAGCAATACATTATACAGCAGTGCAGAATACCACCAACTATAGGAGGACTACAATTCCAAGCAATAAATTATATAGCAATGTAGAATACTGACAACTATAAAAGACTACAAATCCCAGCAATTAATTATACAATAATGCAGAAAAATATGAAACTACATACTCTGTGTTCCTTCAAGATTACGGCAACATGTCTCCGGGGTCTCAGGAGGGCTCTCAGGTGGCCAGTGCAGGCTCTCAGGTGATCAGTGCGGGCTCTTTGTGTGGGGCTCTCTGGTGGTCAGTGTGGGGCTCTCTGTGTGGGGCTCCCAGGTGGTCAGTGCAGGCTCCCTGGTGGTCAGTGGCTCCCTGTTGGTCAATGCAGGGCTCCCTGGTGGCCAGTGGCTCCCTGATGGTCAGTGCAGTAAAAAGGTAAGAAAACAACGGATGGGTCCCATAGTGTGGTGCTCCTAGGTGGTCAGTGCAGGGCTCCCTGGTGGACAGTGATTCCCTGGTGCTCAATGCGGGGCTTCCAGGCGGCCAGTGGTTCCCTTGTGGTCAGTGCGGGCCTCCCTAGGGGCCAGAGGCTCCCTGGTGACCTGTGTGGTGCTTCCTTTGGGCGAGTGGCTCCATGGTGAGCAGTGCAGGGCTCTCTGGGGCCAGTGGTTTCCTGGTGGACATTGGGGGCTCCCTGGCAGCCAGTGGCTCCCTTGTGGTCAGGGTGGGGCTCCCTGGTGGCAAGTGGCTCTCAGTTAGCCAGTGCAGGCTCTCAGGTGGTCAGTGTGGGGCTCTCTGTGCGGGGTTCTCAGGTGGTCAGTGGCTCCCTGGTGGCCAGTGGCTCCATCATGGTCCTATAAAAGATGAGCATGGGAGGTTAATCACAAATGGCAGGGAGAAGGATGAAGCATGACATCACGGCTGTCTTCTCCCAGTTGTTTTGATTTGGCCGTGACGTGCGAGAAGACTCTGATAGGTGTCGGACAAATGTAAGCAGTTGGGCGAAGCTAGCAGTGATGTCACCGCTAGCTCTGCCCAATTGTTTATATTTTAACACCCCTCCCGGCCGGCCATAAAGAGGACCTGTCACATCTTTTGCTATCACATAGGGGGGTTTTATTAGCCTCCAATGTGATAGCAATAAAGTTATGTGGAAAAAAAAATTGTTTCCCCAAATTTGTTTTTAAGTCACACATAAAAAAGAATTAAAAAAAAATTAAATTCAAAGCCCCCACCCATGCATACACACATGCAAACATGCATCGGGTGTGCATACATGCAAAAACGACAATTGTGCCTATTATGCCGCACATGTTACATATCGGTGAGAGCAATAATTCTAGGGCTATCAATCACTGGTAACACTAAACTGATGAGCTGTAAAAGCTTTTAAAGCGGCGCCTATGGCCGATTTTGGGTATGCTAGTTTTTTGCGATTTCGCGGCTGCACACAATTTTAAAGCTTGACATGTTTGGTGTCTACTTACCCAATGTGACCCTGTCTTTTATATTTTAACAAAAAATATGGTAATAATATATGTTTTCCCAAACTTGTCAATAATTTTTCCTTAATATAGTAAAAAATAAAAACCCCAGTGGCGAGTAAATACAACCAAAAGAAAGCTCTATCTGTCCCCAAAAAATGGTATACAATTTGTTTCAGTACAGAGTTGCATGACGGAATAAATGTCAGTTAAAGTACCGCAGCGCTGAATACAGAAATACATCTGTCAGAATGTAATTTTGTGGTGGGAGTTCATTGCGTGCGAATGGTTTGTCGGGCTTTTTTTATGTCGACAAGTCGTCGTCGTCATTGTTGACAACACTGGACGTCGTGATTGACCTTAGAATTACATTGTTGGGTCAATTTTGGGGATTTTTAAACAAAGGAATTGTTAAAAAAACTTACAAATACCCCTTACTCATTCACAAGGGGGTGTTGCATCTGGGAGCCCCTTTATTAAAGGGGGTACCCCAATGCAAATAAGCCCCCCTGTCCGCAGACCCCCGCAACCAACACCCCAGGGCTTGTGGGGAAGAGGCCCTTGTGTTCATTGGCACAGAAAAGCACACTCCCAGTGCCGAGGGAAGCACTCACTCGCCCCCGCTTTCCTGCCCTGCCCTGCCAGGCCAGTGCTCGAAATAAGGGTCTGATTAGGAATTTTAGGGGGGATCCAACTTATTTTTGCCTCATTTTTGGTGGTGGGTTCCTCCCTAAAATTCCTGCCAGACCTAAAGGGCCTGGTATGACTTTGGGGGGGAACCCTATGCAATCTTTTTTTAAATTGGGGTCCCTCCTAACATTCCAGCCAGACCTAAAGTGTCTGGTATGGTTTGAGAGGTCTTTCTTTTACAATTTTTTATTCTTTTTTAAAAATTACATCTTTTTTTTTCTTTTTGTTTAAATTTTTTTTACTTATCCGAGGTAGCGAGCAGAATAACCAAGCCGAATGCCACTCGGCAGCATTTGGCTATTTACTCACTGTCATTCGGCACCTGTGAGAATAGAGGCAAGCGGCATTGAGTGAACTGCCAGAGGTTCGGCTCAGCCTATCCAGATGTTGGATTGGCTGAGTTGAACGGCTTCTTCAATTCGGCTTCACTTCGACTCAGTCAAACATGGAGAGTATGTTCAGCTGACCGAAGTCAGCCAAAGCCAGTCGAAGTACAGCTGACAGCATTCAGCTCACTTTGCTTTGGCTCGTTTTTTCACTTGGCTGCCTTTGGCAGCTTAGTGATTAACCCCCAGAATGTTTTGGGATTTTAAGTAATTTTCAGGCCTAAAATGTGGATTATACCATGTGTGTAAAAAAAAAAAAAAACCCCAAAAAACGCCTTGACTGCGAATTGGTTTTTGCACATAACAAGAATGTGAGTAGCAATGTGCAGAATATACTGCAGTGGTTGACGGAAGTTAGGGTTCGACAAGGACTAGAAAACAGACATGTGCGATTCAGTTCGTTCCGAAATTCGTTTTGGACGAATTTTCGGAAATTCGGAGATTCGGATGCATCCGAATTCCGAATTAAAGCTAAGACGAATGCAAACGAATCCGAAATTCCCGATTTCCCGAAATTCGTTATTAAACAAATTTCGTTGCAGCAAAACGACATTAGGAAAAAAAAATACAACAGTTACCTTCTCCAACAGTTCTTTGGTTTTAAGTACAGAAGCAATAGCGTAGAGGGTAGGGGACAGGTTTACCATTGTTAAGGTCGTAGGTTCTAGTCCCGGGTAAGGTAGGGGATAAAGATTTTTTTTTTTCTTTGCTTTTGAATTGGCATTCTCCTATTGACCTAAATGTAATTTCTCATTTTGCTATTGGACGAATTCCGTTGCAGCAAAATTAAACATTTTTTTTTTACAGAAAGAAAATGAAAAAAAAAAAAAGCGTGAGGTTTCCCCCCAATTCATACCAGACCCTTTAGGTCATACATTTGACATCCGCCCATTTGACATCCTCAGCTGTCAACTGCTACATATTGCAGTCATATATATCAAATGCTTCAATGCTTAAAGTACAGAGCCTATAGTGTAATGTTTAGAGGTACAGGCTTGCAATTGATTGCCATTGTGAAGTTCACTGGTTCAAGTACCGAGCTCCCTCTGATCCCCTGTGACACAGGCGCCATGCTGATCCCTGGCTCGCACTGGGCACAGCGGAGCCCGGGACCAGCTTGACAGCGGAAGGGGCGCAATTCACGGGACCTCATACAAGCGAACAAGGGAGCGCTGTGATATCGGATGGCCAGCGGTGAGGGGGAGAGAAGCTGCCCCCAGGACGAGCTGTGTTGGCCGCACTGCGCCCTTGTTGCCATGGCGCCCTTTGCGGCCGCACTGCTCGCACACCCCTAAGGCCGGCCCTGCGTAGGCTTATTCATTCTTTCAAAAAGATTATAGAATTATAGACCAGGCAGCCTAACATCCATAGTATGGAAACTGTTTGAGGGAATGATAAACTATATTCAAGAATTGGCCTATTCTCATGATATCCTAAGTAACATCCAACATGGTTTCATAAAAGACAGTTCTTGTCAAACCATCCTATTAGCATTCTATGAAGAGGTGAGTGGCAACCTAGCTGGAGAAAAGCCAGTGTACCTTGATGAAAAGCCTAGAGTACCTTGATGTCACAAAAGCATTTAATACCATACTACATGAATGCCTAAGTGGAACTTTACCCCCTTCGACTAAAAATCACATTGGCATGCAACTCTGCATGCTGATATATCATCAAAGAGAGATTAATGAATCTGCCCTCAGTAAAAATGGTCACTTTGAGAAGGATGAGGAGAAAAAGAAAAATAAGGTATGCAAAGAATAAAAAAACAACAATATCAAGAAGTATCTGTATCACGTACCTGAGGCAGAGACTGGAAGATGATGCTTCTCTTGCGGCTCATGTCCTGCAACCCCTGAGGTTGGAACAGAAGGCTGCAGGACAGTGAGGAGCACGAGTGCCACGGATGGAAGCAGACACTGTGCAGAAGATGTCCCCCCCCCCCCTTAACCTTTTGTGTTTCTAGGTGTGAATAGCATTTTCTCTTTAAATGGAACTCACAGGAAGAGGTCTCAGGATGTCTTTGTTCACACACCAGAACAAAAGTTGAGTTGGGAGATGGTGTTAGTGTGTTTGTCTATCTGTTTGTGTGTGATGTGTTATGGCCAGCAGAACATTTTTATGTGTTTTTTTTTTTTTTTTTCAGTTTACATTTTTTTGTGTTTTGTTTACCTTGTTAACATTTTTAGATTAACATGGTACCAAATGGGGGAATGTGTTAGAAAAATTATAGTTACACTAAGAAGCCATGTTTTTTTTTTGCGCTTGTTTGTTTTTTTTCTTTTGGTGTGGCTTTCACAGGCTCCCCAGCTAGGATAGATTAAGATGAGAGCCTGGTCTAAACCTAGGCATATTAGTGAAGTTACATGTAGGTGTAGGAAGGTATTGACTGCTAAGAATAATGATACTGCTCTTGATGTTTATTTCCAGGATCCGTAATGAGGCGAAACTACATATCCAAATTTGGGTCCCTGGAGAAGTAGCAGCAGGCGAAACTTGTGGTGGCAATTGGACTTCATTCATAGCGTTCATCGTGCACATAGTTAGTGATAGACAGATCTTAGACACTGCCTAGCTAGGAAAAAAGGAGGGACTTGGATTTTTCTCAGGGTGTGGCAGAGTATTGGAAACGAAATGACATTGCTCCATTTAAATGCACTCAGACATCAACATGGGGGAAGGTCTGTCATGGACAATAGAAGAACACATCTGGTTGTTTTGCATACATTTTAAGTAATCCCTGAAATCACCATATTGCTGAGTGGTTTTTGTTTTTTTGCCTCTTGCACAATTAAATCAGTGAGTGGAAGTTGGAGGAAGCAGAAGTTCCTATGAATATATAAGCCATACTGAAGTGCTAAAAACTAAGTGCCAGTAGTTTGATATGACCATGTCTATTCAGTCTTCAGGCACATCTTTGAGTCTTTGAATAGCCACACAATAGGTCTCTTGCATCACCTATTGTACTTGGGTAAAAATGCAAAATGACCAACAGGAAAAATTATCCAGCCTGCTGGAAATTGTTGATGGGTATACCAGACATAGGATGTGTTGATTGATTTACACAAATGGTGTACTCAAGTATTATGGATGAGGCCTGAATTTTTCACATTTCTAGTTTAAAATCATGCAGAGTAAGGCATTATTAGTAACGATCTAGAATTTCACTTTATGCTCATTGGCCAATATGGAGAACAGCATACATTAGAGTAATCTATATTAGACATATATACATGTATCATGTACCTTTCATTTAATTAAATTTTGTGAGAAGTAGAATTCAGCTGGATTGGACTTGTGGGCCAGTGCAAGGCACAGAGCGTTATTGCTGAATTGAGCTTGCCCATACTCCCGTCATATAAGGCAGCTGACAAGCAAGATTACAGTTTGTAGTGAAATGACAATCTGGTTAAGGGATCGAGTCAATTAGCATGGTGTAATGTTATATATGTGATATCAATGTATGATATGTAGATTTTCCTATGATTATCATGAGGGATATTGGTGAACTGTTATGTATTTAGTAATATCCATGTGGAATAGCGTGTGACTGTTGAATGAATGGGTTCCGGCTCTGTATGCCTGCCCATGTTGGCGAAGAAACTGTCTCCAAAGAAAGGCCGCTATGCAGGAATCTTAGCAGGACTGGAGTAATGCAGATATCAATTTTCTGTGGTTTGTTATTGGATTGTGTGTGCCAATATAGGCACAAAACCGGGGAATGTTGGAAGCTAAAATAATTGACATCTATGATACATGGAAAGGTTCCTTAATATCGTGAGCTGCCTGTGACTGTTTGATATGCGAACGAAGACCATCAAAGGGTTCTTGGGGCTGGACACTGATCAAAGGAGATCTGCTGGACTGTCATGTCCTGGGGCAAGCCCGACCCCCTGCTGGTATTTACTGCCCTCACCTGTGTCAGCAAGGCATATTTGCTGGGATGGGGGCAGGGGCATATGATGGAACCTTCTTCCTGTGTGACACTAACCTAGCTGACAAGCAAGACCTTTGGACAAGACAAGTCTTTCTGAACTCTACAATCAAGAATGTGATTCGCTGAGACCTGCTAGAGAGGCGTGTCAGGAGAACAGAGAAAAACCCATGGCTTGTGTGAATGAGAGTGAGAAAATGGTGTAGCTAGCTGTAGGATCCTTACCCTCAATTCCTATCCCCAATTCCCCTTTCAAATTCCCTTAATTGTAATATGTATGTATATCCCTATTTGTAAATAAACCCAACACTTATTTAAGATTCGGTTGTTCATCAGTAATTTAAGGCACCCCCAAATCAGAGCACATTCTACAGTCTGGTAGCGAAGTCAGCAGGCCAAAGGTCAAAACCGGGTGGGCAGCGTGGGAACAGATTCAAGAGAGAGGAATCCTGGTACAGAAAGCCAAGGGTCAGAGCCAGCCGGCAGCAAGGTACTGAATCAAAAGGCAAGAGCAAAGTCCAGGAAACAAGCCAAGGTCAGGAGCAGGCAGCAGAGTGGTCCAAGACAATCCAGGCCAAACAGGTCACAGGCAAAATCAACAGGAAGCACTAGCTGACGACCATCAGCAATGTTGTGAGCTCAGGCTTGTTCTTATATAGCCACCTATAAGGCAAGATGTCATTTCCTGTGCACCTGTTGTTTGTGCGTCTTCCCGCACACCTTCTGTTGTGCACGCATGCACACTATGGTCTGTCTTCTGAGATAGGGTCTTTGTGCAACCGCCATTCTACCCTCAATGGGGGTCGAACGTTCGAAAATGATTGTCCCCTTTAAGAGGGCTTATATGCAAGTGATTGGCCATAAAAGGTGTATGGGGGTCCGGGTACTGCCCTGGGGGACAGGAATCAATGACAATAAATTTTTCTTTTTAAAAATACAGTTTTTAGAGGAGCAGTAATTTTAACATCACTTAAAGGGCAAGAATAAAAATGAAAAATTCCTTCAAAGATCCTGCCTGGGGGGTCCCCTTAACCTGCCTGTGAAGTGGCGGAATATGTAGGATGTATCAAAACTGACATTTCTAAAAAACAAAATTCAATTTTTTTACAATACCAGACCCGTTAAAATCGGTATGAATGTTAGGAGGGACCAATTATTTATTTAAAAAAAAAAACTGCATAGGGTTCCCCTTTAAAAGTCATACCAGGCCCTTAAGGTCTGGTAGGAATATTTAGGCGGGACCCCATGTAAAAAAAAAAGTGTGTGGGGTTCCCCCTTAAAGTCCTATCAGGCCCTTAAAGTCTGGTAGGAATTTTAAGGAGGAACCCCACCCCCAAAAATGGGGGGAAAAAACATGGGGTCCCCCCTAAAATTCCATACAAAGACCCTTGATCCGAGCATAGGCCTGGCAGGGCCGGAAAGGGGGGGACGGGCGAGCACCCCCCCCTCCCTCCCACACCAGGCCACATGCCCTCAGCACTGGGAGGGTGTCCCCGTCCCGATGGGGACAAGGGCCTCGTCCCCACAACCCTGACCCGGTGGTTGTGGGGGTCTGCGGGCAAGGGAGCTTATTTACATCAGGGTACCCCTTTAATTAGGATGCCGCCCCCCTCCCTTGTGAATGAGTTAGGGGTACTTGTACCCCACCCATTCACTAAAGGGTTAAAGAAAATATTTATTAAAAAGTCCAGACTCTTGATAAAACCCTTTATTTGGAAAAAAACAAAAGACATGTTTTTGACAAGTCTTTTATTTAAAAAAAAATTGATCCAACGACGTAATCCAGGGTCAGTAACCACGTCCAGCGTTGTCCATGACGATGACTAAATAAAAAATAAAAATAATTAAAAATCATTTAAACATTTTTTTTGACAGGTGGCGGCAAAACATACACAATTGGGCGGAGCTAGCGGTGACAGCTAGCTCCGCCCAATTGTGTAGCTTACCGGCATCTGATAGGCGAGCCATGATTGGGCAGAGTCATCATGACTTTGCCCAATCAGGGCTCTAATTCAATACTGAGCCCTGATTGGGCAAAGTCTTGCACCTGACCTGTGGTCAGGTGCAAGACTTGAACCAATTAGAGCTTCGGAAGGCATTTTGCCTTATGGAAACAAACCGCGAACATCCCATAAACCGCGAACATCCCATAAAGTTCAGCGTTTGGTGAATGCTCGAACGGCCGATGTTCAATTTGGACCATCCCTAATTCTGATAGAATAGTTTGTCGCCCGGATCGCCTCAACCGGATGGTTTGCTGTCTCCCTGGTGCCAGGGTCTGGCATGTGGTGGACCGGGTTGACAAATTACTGGGAGGGGCTGGGCATGACCCAGCTGTTTTGATCCATGTTGGGACCAATGGCAGTATACATGGAAGATGGGGGATCCTTAACAATCAATTTAAAGAACTAGGTTGCAAGCGGAAGGGAAGGATCTCCAAGGTAATATTCTCTGGAATATTGCCTGTGCCATGCACAACGCAGGAAGGACAACGGGAGCTTAGAGAACTAGACGCATGGCAAAAGACCTGGTGTAAGAGGAAAGGCTTTGGGTTTGTAGAACACTGTGCTGACTTTTCATTGAGGGACAACCTATATGCTAAAGATGGTCTGCACCCGCCGCATAATGGCATTTTGACAGATGCCGGCAAAACATAAACAATTGGGCGGAGCTAGCGGTGACAGCTAGCTTTGCCCAATTGTGTAGTTTGTCGGCATCATGACTTTGCCCAATCATGGCTCCAAATGAGTACTGAGCCCTGATTGGGCAAAGTCTTGCACCTGACCTGGGGTCAGGTGCAAGTTTTTAACCAATTAGAGCTTCGGTGGGCTCTTTGCAGTATGGGACATTGCGTGATCAAACAGAATGTGAACATCCCATAAAGTTTGGTGTTCGGCGACCTCTCGAACGGCAGATTTTCTTTTTCGAACTCATGTCCGAATCGAACCAGCGGACCATTCCTAGTCAATGGCACTGCAGCCACGCCCCCCGCCCAGAGTGCGTTCGCCCGCACCCGGAATTCAGGCCCATTAGTCACTGCATTCTAGTCCAGTGCGATCTGCAAAAATAGTGCTTGCCGCATTTTTGCAGGTCGCACTGGACCGGAACGCAGGCACTAACGGGTGTGGGCGATCGCACTGCGGCCGGGGGGCGTGGATGTGGTGCCATTGATGTCAATGCACTGCCACGCCCCCTTCTGCCCCTGAATGCAGGTGTTTTTTCATTGGTAGATCTCATTGAGCTCGTCATTTGAAAAGTAGATCTCCAGACGAAAAATTTTGGTCGCCCCTGGTCTAGAGCATTGAACTATGGATTGATTTGTGGGGGGCGCTAATGAAAGACATGCACCCCGGGCGCCTCATTTTTTACACAAATAGAGTTTTCTTTTGGTGCTATTTAATCGCCGCTGTGTTTTTCTATTAATGTTATTTTTTTATATAAATGAAAAAGACCAAAAATTGTGGGGGAAAAATGATATTTTCTACTTTTTGTTATACAAAATATCAAATAAATTGACATTTCTTACTAAAGTTAGGCCAAAATTTATTCTGCTAAATGTTTTTGGTAAAAAAATCCAAATAAGTGTATACTAAGCGGTTTGTGTGAATTGGTAGGTACCAATTATACAGTAAATCTTTTTAAAACATGTTTTTTTTTCCATATGGTGTCAAACAACAAAATCGGTATTGCTCAGGGTAAAGGATTGGTTTAGGAAGTATATGGCTGGTATATTTTTTCAAACCTTGGTGTGTCTGGTAGATATAGCCTTATAATTTGAGGAAGCTGAACTCTCCCCAGGAAAGTTCAGGGCTGGCATCTCGCATGTGTGAACCAACTCCCCAACTCTTTAAATGTTCATGACATGTCCCCCTGTCAATACACCTGTACCAAATCAGGGGCGGATCCAGAGTCTATTCTCGGGAGGGGCACTGCCAGAAAATTAAGTAGATCCCTGGATCCAGACAAGCCCAGCCTCCTGTCTCCCACGCTGTCAGAAACTGCCTAAAGAGCGTGCTGGTTACTACTTAAACCGGCGCGCTGTGTGCAGCTTCTGAGAAGAAACGCTATTAGCATAGCGAGGAAGCCGGCTGCGCATTTTGCATTACTCACGCTACGCTAATAGCGTATCTTCTCAGAAGCTCCACACAGCGCGGCGGTTTAAGTAGTAACCACACGATGTATGCAGCTTCTGACAGCGGGGGAGACGGGAAGCTGCGCTTGTCGGTGGATCCAGGCATCAGGTGAGTATTAAAAAACAAAAATGTTTTATTTTATGTTCCTGGGGACATGTAGGGCTCATTCACACTGGAATCGGCCGGCACGTACAGCTCCGTGCTGCGTGCACAGCCGTATCGGGCAGCTCCCGGGAAGGACAGGTGCTGCGTATGATTATTATGCAGCCCCTATCCTTCTCTATGGGTGTATGCAGCCGTACACCCCCCTACGCTCACCCGCCCAGCACGTCCGTACGGGTGCATGTTTCCTTCCATCCTGTCAGCATACGGGTACGCTCACCCGCACCGATGTACAGGACGGGTGAGCGCAGGGAGGCGTACGGCCACGTAGCCCCATAGAGAAGAATGGGGGCTGTGTACTAATCACACGCAGCACCTGTCCTTCCCGGGAGCTGCCCGATACGGCCGTGCACACAGCACGGAGCTGTACGTGCCGGAAGATTCCAGTGTGAATGAGCCCTTAAAAATGTTCCTGAATTTAAAAAAACTGGTCACCTTACCCTGGTGGTCAGTGGGGGCTCTGGTTGGTAGTGAGGGCTCTCCTGTGGCCGCACCAGCCAGTTTGCCCGCAGTAGATCCCGTCACTGAACCCCCTGCGCTAAATGAAGCCCCCGGCCGCAGGTGCAGTGGCACTGCACGCTGGGGCCTCCCGAGTACCCCTTGAGCAGTGAGCGGACGCACGATTAGAGAGCCGCATCTGTAGCGGTGCATGTGGCAGAGAGGCGGCGGAGGGAGGGAACCATTGCACTTGCGGCCGGGGGCTTCATTTATAGAAAACACTGAGCCAATCACATCGGTCTCTGTACAGAGGAGCTTACACTGTAATGCAGAATGGCACCGGATGTAGGAAGACTACAAATCCCAGCATTACATTATACAGCAATGTAGGAGCTTAGTAACGGGCAGGACTCTGGGCTTAGTAACGGCTTAGTAATGGGCGGGACTCTGGGCTTAGTAACGGGCGGGACTCTGGGCTTAGTAACGGGCGGGACTTATTAACGCACTGGACATAGATCCTGCACAGCCCATCTGAGACTCTCTATGGTGGGCTCTGCAGGGTCTCAGGTGGGCTGGTTGGGGTCCCTTTCCCTGCACCTCCTCTTACCTTAGGGTTGCCACCTTTTCTTCAAGCGAAACCCGAACGCTCTAGCGACGGGCGGACATTTTTTTTGGAGAATGAGTCCCAGCTTATTCATATGTAAATAGTGCCACCCATTCATATGTAAATATCACAGTCAAGACTATTTTCAGTGGGGGGCCAGTAGCCCCTATCTTCATTTTGGTTGCCCCTGTCTCCCTGACATCTTGTGTCCGGTTTTCTGCTGCCATGAAACCTGGACACAGCATTCAAAACCTGGACTGTCCGGGTCAATCCTGGACAGGTGGCAACCCTATCTTACCTGCCGCTGCTGGGGTCCGGCCTCCTCCGCCACTGAACCGCTGCTGGGGCCCGGCCTCCTCTGTCACAGGACCGCTGCTGCTGGGACCCTGGCCTCCTCCAGCTCCTCCCTTGTCACCTCTTCCATGCCACCCCTTGTACGGCTGATATCCATGTAAGGGGCCCCGGCCCCTCACATGTGTATCGGCCGTATCCCCCTGATGATCAGGGTACACAGCAATGAAATGGAGTGCGCTATGTTACTGGCCATGTAAACATGTAAATGGCACCTTTTATTACATAAATATTGGCAGCTAGGTATGTTTCATTAAGATGTGTGAGGCAAAAAGATATCTGCTACCACAAGGGAGCTGGTCCCACGTCCCCCAGTTTTACAGGAGTCACCTGCAGATCCCAGACTGGTCCCAACTTTGAGTGTAAATTATCTAAAGGCTTTGCATCTTCATATATATACAGTATATTTGCATTGTGTATTTTTCAACCTTTTTAGTAACACAGTAAGCATTGAGCACCCTGTATTTGAATTTCATTGCATTCATAAAAGCTAAACATAAGGACCTTAAATCAACTCACTGGTACAGCAATGGTTACACTCCCCCTCCCCCCTGTCAGCTCACATTCTGCAGGTCTCCGTGTTCTGTGATCTTTAAAGCGCGGTGTCCTGCACAGTCCTTCGGCTCAGTCTGATGTCGGCTAGTGATGGGGGCGGGGCAGCACCGCTCTGTATTCTCCTGGCCGCTCTGTGCTCTCTCATCAATTGAGCTGTCAGAGACACAGCTGGACATCGGACATAGCGGCTGGGTCGAACACAACCAGCGTGATTGTGTATGGCCAGCCCGGCCCTGGCGGGACGGGTGGCTGCGGCAGAATGTGGATGGAGAGTCGGGAGTCGGGACACTAATCTCGGGGGGGGGGCAATTGCCCCGTTGCCCCCCCCCC
>NW_017309581.1:53999-58022 GCF_000935625.1 Nanorana parkeri
GTCCATCTATCTCCCACCTTGACTGCCTTTAGGCGTTCCCTAAAGACTCATCTCTTCAGGGAAGCCTATCCCACCTCAACCTAACCACTGAACCTTCACATTCTCACATAATTCATTCCCACAGCTACCACAGCTACCTCATGTATCATTTCCCCCTCCTCTTTTAGATTGTAAGCCCTCAGGGGCAGGGCCCTCCTTACCATCTTGTCTTGAATTGTATTGTAACTGTAATGTCTTCCTTATATTTTAAAGCGCTGTGCAAACTGTTAGCGCTGTATAAATACTATGTAATAATAATAATAATAATAATAATCTCATATGCATGTGACACATGAAATGGATGAACTGTGCAATTGATGTGACTCTTACCACCTCTTGTCTTTGTCAGGTCACCACTGAGAATGACAGACACATTTACAAACCCTGACTTCCTGCTCCAGTTTATAGAGATGTATAGGCAGTTGCCCTGCCTTTGGAGGGTGAGGTCAAGGGATTATTCAGACCGCAGCAAGAGATAGAAGGCCTATGCCAAGTTGGCAGAGTTGGCCAAGGCGGTCAATGCCAAGGCCGATGTACCATACATCAAGCAGAAAATAGCCAACTTCCTAACTATATTCCAGAAGGAGCAAAATAAGGTGCGTTCCTCGCAGAAGTAAGGGGCTGCTGGGGAGGATGTCTACATTCCATGGCTTTGGTATTACGATAGACTCTAGTTCCTTGATGGTAAGGAAGAACCCCGACAGCCCATCAACATGCTCCAGCTGCCACACAGTCCCCTGGTCCATCATCACCCAGTGACTAATGCTTCCAAGAAATTGCAGCCGGTACTCAGGTGAGGTGTTTGTGCGCAAGAAAAGATTTATTATACACAAGACATATATACATTAGTCATGTAGCAAAGACATCTGACCTGCTCGTGAAGGCTATGTGTTATTGTGTGCAAATATGAATATACGAGGGCTGTGCAAATTAACGATTAATTTCTCGATTAATCGTTAATCTTTTTGATCGATTAATTTTTTTTTGAAACTCTCTGCACGAGCGCCAGCCAAGGCATTGGCCTATACACATACAGCACAGCAATGAAGTCATACAATGAACTAGGATCACACTAATCCAGCACGTTATTATTCTGAGTTACCCCACTCAAGCCATATTGAGTGGGGCACGTGAGATTAATAACGTGCTGGATGAGTGTGATCCTAGTTCATTTTATTACTTCATTGCTGTGCTTTATGTGTATAGGCCAATGTAGTTGGATCTGTATGTGCATTATAATTAATCGAAATTAATAAATTAATCGATTACAAAAAAATTCTATTAATCGAACACAAAAATTGTAATCATTACCAGCCCTAGAATATACATATCCTGGTATGTGAATACATGTGCTGGGTGGTTATGGGAAGGTCAGGAAGTGGTTATTGTAATTTTTCAACAGGACATGACACGCTAGAGTTTGCGTTGCCATTCCACAGCACCATGTCTCATGAAGTATTCCATGTATCCCTGCCTGTTTTGGCACACTGCTGTAGTTGCCAAGTGAGGATACAAGGGCAGCACCATCATTCCTCCATTCCCCTGGCTGCATTATATCACTCACAATGTCCTCATTGTCCAGGATGTTGGCTAGCATGTAGAACATCGTCTGCTGTCTCAGGTAATTGTGGAGGGTACAGCAGCAGTAAACAATTATGTTGATCTTGGAAAGGGACAGGTTTATTGCAGTGCAGAGAATACTGAACCTGTTTGCCATGACTCTGAACGCATTCTCCACCACTCGCCTGGCACGGGATAGTTGAATATGCGCTGCTCTGGAGACATACCTCTTAGTGCAGGGATGTCCAAACTGTGGCCCTCCAGCTGTGGTGGAACTACGAATCCCATGAGCATTTGCAAGATTCTCACAGCCACAGATATGACACCCGGAGAGAGATGCTTCATGGGATTTGTAGTTTCACCACAGCTGGAGGGCCAGAGTTTGGACATCCCTGTCTTAGTGGAAACGGTTTGAGGATATGTTCCCCAAGGGCAAAAGTATCATCAGCCGAGAACACAGTTGAGACCCTCGATGGTTACATCATTTGTTGGGGGGTTCAACGACCCATTCAGGAAGCATGTGTTAAACTCAGATGGAATGTCACTTCATGACACCTCCATCGGAGTGTCGCCCATTATGCCCAATGTCCACATACGTGAACTCATACCTGTGATTAACAACAACTAACAGGATGATTCTGAAGTAGCCTTTGTAATTATAATAGTATAAGCCCTTGAAGTTATGCGGACATGTTTACCATCTATAGCTCCTCCACAGTTGGGGACATTCCAGATGTCGTGGAACTGTTTTCCGATGTTTTTCCACTCTTCAGAATCTGTGGGAAACTGAAAAGGACAGTATGTTAGCAATCATATGACACATATCACCGATAGTTGATTAACATTGCTCTGTTTATTTGCATGCACAGGGAAGTGTCGACTTGGAGTAAACAGCAGATGCTGAACCAGGACCTTCCACAGCTCTGACTCCATCCAGGAGGGGACATAAAAGGCCACACTCATACAAGGCCATTCATGATTTTCTCAGCCAGGCATTGGCAGCATTGAAACAGTAGCCGGATGAGAGCACGCTCTTTCTGAACTTTGCTGACCATCAGATGCTTCAACTGGACCCCGACTAGCAGTGTTACGTGCAGGCAATGATGCTTAAGATGCTGCACAAGGGCCAGACTCGCCAGATAAGGACACATACCCATGTGGTGGGCTATCTGGAGTAACCCCTGCCACCTCACCAGATGCCACAGCATCAGATGCAACCCCAACATATGTCACCAAAACATATCCCGCCCCACCCACTGCATAACCACTCACTGCAAGCCATGCAGTGGCACAACACCCAGGGGCACACCACACCATGCTACACCACCCCCTGCCACCACAACCTGGTGCACATATGCCTCCCCAGAAGTACTGGGGTGCATGGGAAACCTGGGGTGGCCTCCAGGCCCATCATACACCCATCTATGATTTGTTTGCTTTCATTATTGTTATGTTTATTTGATTTATTCACATTATATTATTTTATTGTTTTATGTGGCAAGGTGATGCTAGTTTTCTTTTTGGTTTCCTGGTAATTAATACACTTACCGTATTTTGCGTTCCATAAGACGCATCGGACCATAGGACGCAGGGAGGTCAGGTGCGCCTTATGGAGCACTCGACAGACCGTAGCTTCAGAATCTGTGACAGAAGCTGCAGTTAGTGACTGCTGCGACAGGTGGCGCTGTGTTTACAGCGCCACAGTCTCAGTGATCACACAGAGCAGACGAAGAACCTCCGTTGATCTCGATCTCGATCACTGCCGCCATCGCCGCTGCTCGGTTTTAATACAAGTGATCTAATCAGATCACTTGTATTAAACGAGCATTGCCTCCTACTGTACATTTAGCTCTGCAAAAACTACTCGCCTGGCGCCCGAAACTGCATGTCTCGGGCGTCGGGATTCGCTCCATAAGACGCAGGCACATTTTCCCCCTCCTTTTGGGGGGAAAAAAGTAAGTCTTATGGAGCAAAAATACGGTATATTTACCTTGAAATAGTCGTCCTTCAGTACTTGGACTATTACATCACACGTTTCATTGAAGATGCATCCCAGGGACTGGGAAGAGCTCCCAGTGGAGAACTTGAGGTCCTCTATGCTTCTGCCAGTGGCTAGAAAACGCAAGGTGGCTATTTGATCTGGGGGATGGCTTTGCGAAGAATCGTATCCTGCTTCTGAATGTGTGGGGTGACCAGATCCAGCAGTGTGTGGTAGGCAATGTCTCACATCCTCAGGTAGTTTCGGAAGGCACCAGGGTTGTTCTCCCTCAAAACTTGCAGTAAGAGGGGACGTGGCTACCAGGGCATGTGAGAAGACGTGTCTTCCCGGAGCTCCGTCTATGACCGCTGAATAAAAGAGTATAGCAGCCCTTATATTACCCCTCCCCTCCCCAGTTCTTCCCTTTGGGAGGACTTATTATCGTG
>NW_017309582.1:0-3835 GCF_000935625.1 Nanorana parkeri
GCGCCGGTCCTTCCACATAGCACCTCCTCCTTCCTGCCGCCAGCACATGAGACCCAGCCGCCCGCATATCAGACCCCGCCGCTCACAGAGCACTTGCGAGACTGCACAGCCATGATGGGACCATGCACAGCACTGGTGAGACCCCACGCGGCCATGGTGAGACTGCACAGTCCTGGTCAGACCCCACACAACCTTTTACATTATTCTGCATTGCTGTATAATGCATTGCTGAGATTTGTAGTCCTCTATACCTGATGGTCTTCTGCATTGCTGAATAATGCATTGCTGAGATTTGTAGTCCTCTATACCTAATGGTCTTCTGCATTGCTGAATAATGCATTGCTGACATTTGTAGTCCTCTATAGCTGATGGTCTTCTGCATTGCTGTATAATGCATTGTTCAGATTTGTAGTCTGCTATAGCGGTTGGCCTTATGCATTGCTGTATAATGCATTGTGGGGATTTGTAGTCCTCTATAGCTGATGGTCTTATGCATTGCTGTATAATGCATTCTTGGGATTTGCAGTCGTCTATAGCTGATGGTCTTCTGCATTGCTGTATAATGCATTGTTGGGATTTGTAGTCCTCTATAGCTGATGGTACTCTGCATTGCTGTATAATGCATTGTGGGGATTAGTAGTCCTCCATAGCTGATGGTCTTATGCATTGCTGCATAATGCATTGCTGGGATTTGTAGTCCTCTATAGCTGATGGTCTTCTGCATTGCTGTATAATGTATTGTTGGGATTTGTAGCCCTCTATAGCGGTTGGTCTTCTTCATTGCTGTATAATGCATTGTTGGGATTTGTAGTCTTTTTTAGCTGATGGTTTTCTGCATTACCCCACGCGGCCATGGTGAGACTGCACAGTCCTGGTCAGACCCCACACAACCTTTTACATTATTCTGCATTGCTGTATAATGCATTGCTGAGATTTGTAGTCCTCTATACCTGATGGTCTTCTGCATTGCTGAATAATGCATTGCTGAGATTTGTAGTCCTCTATACCTAATGGTCTTCTGCATTGCTGAATAATGCATTGCTGACATTTGTAGTCCTCTATAGCTGATGGTCTTCTGCATTGCTGTATAATGCATTGTTCAGATTTGTAGTCTGCTATAGCGGTTGGCCTTATGCATTGCTGTATAATGCATTGTGGGGATTTGTAGTCCTCTATAGCTGATGGTCTTATGCATTGCTGTATAATGCATTCTTGGGATTTGCAGTCGTCTATAGCTGATGGTCTTCTGCATTGCTGTATAATGCATTGTTGGGATTTGTAGTCCTCTATAGCTGATGGTACTCTGCATTGCTGTATAATGCATTGTGGGGATTTGTAGTCCTCTATAGCTGATGGTCTTATGCATTGCTGCATAATGCATTGCTGGGATTTGTAGTCCTCTATAGCTGATGGTCTTCTGCATTGCTGTATAATGTATTGTTGGGATTTGTAGCCCTCTATAGCGGTTGGTCTTCTTCATTGCTGTATAATGCATTGTTCAGATTTGTAGTCCTCTATAGCTGATGGTCTTCTGCATTGCTGTATAATGCATTGCTGGGATTTGTAGTCTTCTATAGCTGATGTCTTCTGCATTGCTGTATAATGTATTGCTGGGATTTGTAGTCTTCTATAGCTGATGTCTTCTGCATTGCTGTATAATGTATTGCTGGGATTTGTAGTCTTCTATAGCTGATGTCTTCTGCATTGCTGTATAATGTATTGCTGGGATTTGTAGTTCTCTATACCTGATGGTCTTCTATAGCAAGTCCTCTAAAGTTGGTGGTGGTGCATCCCTAAAAAAGTTATAGATCCATGAGGTGGGCCTAATATCCTTGCACATAGGTATTTGCTATAGATCTATAACATAGTAAAACCTTTCTGTGCTTTGCCTTGTGTGAGGCGCTAGTTGGAGTTGTGTTGACCAAAGTGAGAGTCGCTATTTAATTTGATTGCTGAGCTAAGAAATATTAATTACAAGAAGATCTGTTGTTTTCATCCGGTCTCACATATGGTCATTATTTTGTTTCCTCCTGTCCGTTCTGATTGTGTCTTATCTATCTGAGTTCCATTCCCATGCTGGGATATATATGCCTTCTACTTTGCTATACGCTGCACTCCTCCTTCCAATAAACAAGAACCTTTCTTTTTGCTTTGTGAGAGTGAAGAGTTCTCCATGTATACGCATTCATCATAAATTGTCATACACAGCAGATTATCGGCTTTAAAGGAGAACTATGGGGTCAGGGCTTTTCCCCATAGTTCTCCTTAGGGTAACGGGAGGACACAAACTAGCGTCCTCCCGTCACCCTAAGCTCAGTATATAGGGAGCTGCTGCTCGCGGTATACTGAGACGCCGCAGCCGTGCCGGTTTACTGTTGAGATCCACCCAGCTGCGTGAGTGACAGCTGGCTCTGCCTATCTAGAGGCAGAGCCAGCTGCACCCGCCCCCCCCCCCCGCCCCGCTGCCAGTCAGCGCTGGAGGATCGGACAGGGGAGGGGGGGAATCCCTGTGGGGAGCCGTGAGTGACAGTCACGGCTCTCTGCAGGGGCAGGATCGAGAAGTGAGCGAGCGACAGTATGTGTTCTCTCACCTCCCGATCTATTGAGCCGACGTGTGACAGTTTCATTGTCACACGTCGGCTAGAACTACCCTGTTTCCCCGAAAATAAGACCTAGTGCGTTTTTTTGAGCCAAAAAAAATATAAGACAGTGTCTTATTTTCAAGGAAACACGGTATGGAGATGAGTGATTTTCACTCGCCTCATAGTTCTCCTCTAAAAGCCTTTTTACAATTGCTACAGAAAAACACCTGTTGATCCTGCCAGAAATCCAGTGAGCTTCTGACTATCTGTAGTGAGTCATAGTGTCCGTGTTTCACCGCAATCCCAAACAGTGTGTTTAGCTTCTCCCATTCCTCCTCGGTGTATGACATAACCCCATCCTCCTCTGGGACAGGAATTGTGTTACTGGCAGAATCACCAGGTGAAGAATAAAGGAAGCCTGAGGAAGCCCATTCACACCATAACGTTGCGTTAAACGCAGAATGCTGCATGCTATTGCACAACACACCTAGCATGCAGTACCGTGCGCTATGTGCATGAATCACTTTTTTCACCGCTACATATGGTGTTTTGGGGTGCTGCGCATTGTGCTGCGCTGCACCACATAGCTGCTGGGAGGTGTCTTGGGGTTAGGGTTGCCGCCTTTTCTTCAAGCAAAACCCGAACACTCTGCGCGGACATTTTTTGGGGAGAATGAGTGGCGGCTTATGCATATGTAAATAGCGCCGCCCATTTATATGTAAATATCACAGATGAGACTATTTTCAGTGGGGGAGGACAGTAGCCCCTATCTTAATTTTGGTTGCCCCTGTCTACCTGACATCTTGTGTCCGTGTTTCTGCTGCCATGAAACCCGGACACAGCATTCAAAACCCGGACTGTCCGGGTGAATCCTGGACAGGTGGCAATCCTACTTAGGAGGGTGCCATTTGAATGACACCCCGAGACACCTCCCAGCAGCTGTGCATACCACTAGCAAAGCAAGTCACAATATGTTACTGTATCTCAGGCCCCATTCACACCTGCGAATGAAGCCGATCGTATAATCTGCATCCTGGTGCAGCGGTCCGCAGGTAATCACGGCTTGAAACAGCTGCAGGCTGTGCCAGATGTCATTGGGTTACACATCACCTCCCACCTGCAGCAGGTCACATGAGTCTCACAGAGGTATTTGTAAAACTCATGCAATGGACCCCTTTTCGAGGTGTGAATGGGGCCTAACACAGGCAGTGTTATCACACTAGGACAAGAAGTGTGTTAGAACCATGGAACAC
>NW_017309582.1:3864-6057 GCF_000935625.1 Nanorana parkeri
CCCCCCCCATCTTATTATCAAAAGGTAGTGGGTGTTCTGTAGTTCAGAGGTAACCTGAGCATAGGAGATAACACTGCTGGGGATTTCAGTTCACCTGGCTTGATTATCTAAGGCAGCGCCGACCTTACATTGAGATACTTTGCACAATATGGTCAATGTGACTCGCAGCCCTTTCTATGGAATACAGATACTTCCGTGTAATCAGCTATTGTAATAAACATAAAATAGAGCGATAAGCTTTAATAACACATGGCTGTGGCCAATCATTAGTAGTTATTGCAGCAAAATCAACAGCATGTTCCTAAACTATGTTTATAGTACAAAGAAAATAGGACTAGGTCCCCTTATATACACTACACTGAGTGGGCAGATTATTATGACCCCCCCATCAGTACTTGGTTGGGCCGCCTGGTGACTCCACGAGATGATGAAAGGTGATGTGAGGAATCTGACACGGCACTGTTGCCCTTCTGTTGTCTTGTACCAGTCTTGCCCCTCCCCCGTTATGGCTACTCAGTGTATATCCCCAAAAGTATTGGGACGCCTTTACACACACATGAACTTTAATGGCATCCCAGTCTTAGTCAGTATTGGGTTGGCTCCACCCTCTGCAGCTGTAACAGCTCCGCCTCTTCTGGGAAGGCGTCCACAAGGTTTAGGAGTGTGTCTAAGGGAATGTTGGACCATTTGTGAGGTCAGGTACTGATGATGGGGGAGGAGGCCGGGCTCACAGTCTCCGCTCTAATTCATCCCAAAGGTGTTCTATCGGGTTGAGGTCAGGACTCAGGCCAGTCAAGTTCACCGTCATGGTTGGAACAGGAAGGGGCCGTCCCCAAACTGTTCCCACAAAGTTGGGAGCATGAAATTGTTCAAAATGTCTTGGTGTGCTGATGCCTTAAGAGTTCCCTTCATGATCCTGCTCTGTCATGTGACGTGGCCTACCACTTCCTGGCAGAGTTGCTGTTGTTCCCAGTTGCTTCCACTTTGTTATAATCCCAGTAACAGGTGACCGCGGAATATTTAGTAGCCAGGAAATGTCACGGAACACCTGAATCCAATGAATTGGAGGCGTGTCCCAATACTTTTGGTAATATAGTGTATATCTCCTGGTTCTGCATAATCCTTTTAAAACCAGGTGCTGGTATCATAAGGAAGGTATACCTGACATACATCTGCCCACAGCCAATGGATTGAATCCCAAATTTAACCAAAATATTTTATTTCTTTTGGGACAGAGCTGTTTGTGTGCTTCTTGGGATGGGAAATCTCTCCGATGGGGACGCTGAAAAAAAAAACACAAATTTTTTTGTAGATTTACGTTAGACTTTTGTTTTTACTGCTGTGACTGTGACTTTGAATGTTCCTGGGTTCAGATTGTGGGCGGAATTAGTTGAATCCTGCATAAAAGTCTTAGAAACTTGAATTTAGCATTACACCCCATTGAAATTATATGACTTTATCCCCATCTTGGGCCATATTTGGTACTTTGCAACTACATGGGGCCAAGATCTCCTCGGGATGGTTGATTGGCCATGATGTCTTTAGTTGGCTATTACATCAATGCATATACCCCGGCCCACCGTCATTATCTCTTTTCCTAAATAAATGACTGTTTTTGAAATTGACTGGATTATAAAAACAACCTTTCAGAAGGAATTGAGAACGCAGACATTTTTTTTTTAATGTTTGGGAATCCTTTACCGATACCTTGCCGGTCTATTTGAAACAAACACGTATCCAATGTTTTGCCTTAACTTCCTGCTACACTAGACTGTTGTCTGATGACCCTCCAATTCGGATACGAGCCTTTCCACAATGTTTGTATTCCTTTATTTGTCTGTGTTGGTCCAGGATCCCATAGCCTTGCAAAAAAATCGGCCCCCTCCTGTACTGATGATACTTGGTCTCTATGATATGCCTCCCTTGCCATCAAAGTTTGTGAGTCTCCTTTGCTGAGATTTGTTGTCCTATTGATGAACATTAGTTGTTGTTCGTTTTTGTATTTCATCTTTATTGCTCAAATTTAAAAAAAATTAAATAAACCCCATTGAAGTCTATAAAAAGTTTGTGAGTCTCCTTTGCTGAGATTTGTTGTCCTATTGATGAACATTAGTTGTTGTTCGTTTTTGTATTTCATCTTTATTGCTCAAATTTAAAAAAAATTAAATAAACCCCATTGAAGTCTATAGGGGG
>NW_017309582.1:8215-17972 GCF_000935625.1 Nanorana parkeri
CAGTGGCGGCGCGCTTTACACCGCGGCATCCCACGCTTTGCATTGCACTTGGTGATGTAAGGCTTGGATGCAGCTGCTCGGCCATGGAAACCCATTCCATGAAGCTCTCTGCGCACTGCTGTTGTGCCAATCTGAAGGCCACATGGAGTTTGGAGGTCTGTAGCTATTGACTCTGCAGACAGTCGGCGACTTCTGCGCACTGTGCGCTTCAGCATGCGCTGATCCTGCTCTGTCATGTGACGTGGCCTACCACTTCCTGGCAGAGTTGCTGTTGTTCCCAGTTGCTTCCACTTTGTTATAATCCCAGTAACAGGTGACCGCGGAATATTTAGTAGCCAGGAAATGTCACGGAACACCTGAATCCAATGAATTGGAGGCGTGTCCCAATACTTTTGGTAATATAGTGTATATCTCCTGGTTCTGCATAATCCTTTTAAAACCAGGTGCTGGTATCATAAGGAAGGTATACCTGACATACATCTGCCCACAGCCAATGGATTGAATCCCAAATTTAACCAAAATATTTTATTTCTTTTGGGACAGAGCTGTTTGTGTGCTTCTTGGGATGGGAAATCTCTCCGATGGGGACGCTGAAAAAAAAAACACAAATTTTTTTGTAGATTTACGTTAGACTTTTGTTTTTACTGCTGTGACTGTGACTTTGAATGTTCCTGGGTTCAGATTGTGGGCGGAATTAGTTGAATCCTGCATAAAAGTCTTAGAAACTTGAATTTAGCATTACACCCCATTGAAATTATATGACTTTATCCCCATCTTGGGCCATATTTGGTACTTTGCAACTACATGGGGCCAAGATCTCCTCGGGATGGTTGATTGGCCATGATGTCTTTAGTTGGCTATTACATCAATGCATATACCCCGGCCCACCGTCATTATCTCTTTTCCTAAATAAATGACTGTTTTTGAAATTGACTGGATTATAAAAACAACCTTTCAGAAGGAATTGAGAACGCAGACATTTTTTTTTTAATGTTTGGGAATCCTTTACCGATACCTTGCCGGTCTATTTGAAACAAACACGTATCCAATGTTTTGCCTTAACTTCCTGCTACACTAGACTGTTGTCTGATGACCCTCCAATTCGGATACGAGCCTTTCCACAATGTTTGTATTCCTTTATTTGTCTGTGTTGGTCCAGGATCCCATAGCCTTGCAAAAAAATCGGCCCCCTCCTGTACTGATGATACTTGGTCTCTATGATATGCCTCCCTTGCCATCAAAGTTTGTGAGTCTCCTTTGCTGAGATTTGTTGTCCTATTGATGAACATTAGTTGTTGTTCGTTTTTGTATTTCATCTTTATTGCTCAAATTTAAAAAAAATAGAGGAACTGGGCACTGCCATGGGAGATGTATCAGTACAAAATATTAGATTACCGCACAGTGGGGAGAAGGTCCTTTTAATGAGAACTTGGGGGCTTAAATATGTACTTGGGAGATGTCTTTAAGCTGCATATGGTGTTCCAACGCAGTCTGGTTCAGGAATGAGGAACTGGGCACTGCCATGGGAGATGTATCAGTACAAAATATTAGATTACCGCACAGTGGGGAGAAGGTCCTTTTAATGAGAACTTGGGGGCTTAAATATGTACTTGGGAGATGTCTTTAAGCTGCATATGGTGTTACAACGCAGTATGGTTCTCACAAACAGTTTCAGTGACACCGCATCCTGGCATCCCATATATTAGATGTGTAATTGTTTTGTTTTTTAACTTTTACTTTTAGATTGGCTGCAATATAGGGTGGAGAGTCCAGGCAGGTTTTGTTTCCTGAATGAAACATTGCAGTGTATTATTTCAGAGACAATAGCCACAAATATTGTACAGTGGCTAGGCAGTACCTAAGCAGCTTGGTTGGACTGCAAAATATGAGGGAGAGACGAGGCAAGTTTTATCTTGCAATAAACATTACCGTGTATTATTTCAGAGGCAATAGCCACACATTGTGTGGCAGATAAGTTGCGCTCGGTCTAGTTGTGAATGGGTGTGAACGTGATCTCTCAAAACCAAAGGGGGGAGATCACCTTCAGATAACAAAATAAAATAAAAAATGTTAAATATAAAGTAGATGTCTCCACTAGTGATAGTGAATTAGTGGTTGAAGCTGCAAAACACAACCCGGTGGTACTTGAGTGTATTGTATGTGTGTGGTGAGCTTTAGCTGGCTAAACAAATCAGTTATATTGAAAGCCACAAATAGCCACACATTGTGCACAGTGACAAGAGAATATATAAGTAGTTTGTTAAGGTGGCAATGTAAGAGAAAGAAAGGAGGCAGATTTTGATCTTGAAATATGCATTTGAACACACTAATCCAGTGGCAATAACTCCACTCATTGTAGTGTAGTAACCAGTGGAGCTTGGTTAGGCCACACAATAAGAAGGAGAGACAAGGTGTCAGACGTACCAGGGAGCTAGTAGCGAGATGAGGAACCCACTGGCAGTAAGCAGCATACAGTCCAGAAACGCGGTACAAGTTTAGGGATAATCCAAGAGGGGTAGTCAATGTCCAATCCGGGTCGAGGCAGGCAGCGAAGTTTCTAAGGCGAAAGACAGTCCAAGGGTCGGCAATCGGGAAGGATACGAAGGGGCAACAGGTAACAAGAGGATCAGCAGGGAGGCTAGGTGTTCACCATAAGGTGGAATAACTCAGCAATAAGCCAGAGCTCAGGCCAGGTTTTTATAGCCAGGGGAGGTAGGACCACCCCCTGGTCACCGAGGCAACCAGGAGGCTTCCCTCCCCGGGAACCAATGGCAGACGAGGAAGATGGAAGGTGTGTCCTGGGAACCTCCCCCAGCAAGGCTCACACCTTGATAGGCTGGTGACACAAGAGCGCTATGCGCGCGCTCCCGGGGATGCGCGCGCAGCCTGCGTACTGTGCATGCGCACACGCCGTGCGACTCGCGCATGCGCAAACCGGGCACCAGGTGTTCTACCGAGCTGAAGGGGAACCTGTGCAGCAATGCGGAATTCCATCAGCTATAACGTACTAACATTATATTAACAAATGGCAGGGTGAGTGTTGGAGACTTATGGGGAGCTTCAAGCCTACACTAGACCATACTCAGTCTGGCCCCATACGGACCCTCTTCCCTTCTTGATGTGGCATTATGTAAGCCTCTGAAACTGGTTCTACAATTTGTATGGCCGGTAACAGACCACGCATTGCTAAACACACTTTATTTCAGCCTCTGGCGGATTGGGGATACCCCATCTAGCAAAATACTACCAGGCAGTGCAATTAGCTTCTCTCACTAAATACCAGGCAACCTCTGAATCCCCGATTTGGGTCTCCTTAGAAGCACTAGATTGCGGCCCCATCTCTCTTGCTAACTTACTGTGGCTCCCACCTAAGGATAGACTACCGCTTCATAACCCAGTTACATCTCACTCCCTTGCAGTCTGGGATGCGGTAAAATACTCCACTGGCCTTATCTCTCCTCACCTAGCTCTACTCTCTTTCCTTGGCAATCCTGCCTTCCTCCCTGGCTTAGAGTCTCCGGCCCTCTATCATATCAGATCAAACCGCTTTCATGAACTTGTTGACGTCTCAGGCATGCGTTCTTTTCAATCTCTGCAAACAGAATATAATCTTCTCTCCTCTGAATTTTTCCGTTACCTACAGGTTAGTCACTATGTCACCTTGCTGGTTCGCATCTATCCAAATCGGTCCTCTCTTTCTCCCTTTGAACTGATTTGTGCCAAATCCCCACATGCTAGGTGGGTGATCTTTACTGGTTATCCCATCTCCTCCCATGCATACCTTTATGGCCAAATGGGCTTAGGACTTGGAAATTATCTTTACACCTGATCATTGGTCCCAAATTTGGGAAACAACCAGATCTTCTTTCCAATGTTCCCATATGGTTGAAACTAACTATAGGGTTTTATTCCACTTGTACAATGTCCCCTCTAGATTACCTGGCATGTTTCTGGGTACCTCACCAAACTGTTTCAGGGGTTGCCACTGAAACAGTTCGGTCCTTCATATATGGTGGTCTTGTCTGAAAACACAATTGCTTTTGCTTAAAGTATGCTCTGCTTTGCTCCCTCATGCTCGCATCCCTCATTTTGCCCTAGCATGGCTCTGCTCAATTTACAACCATAGGGTGTTTCCAAATGCTAATTTAAACTTATCACCCAAGTCTTAAAGGCAGCTAAGCAGCCTATCGCTAAGGCCTGGTTTTCCCCCTCCTTACATGATACATAGTTACATATAGTTACATAGTATTTGAGGTTGAATAAAGACATTAGTCCATCAAGTCCAACCTATTAGGATCTCATTCTAGGAGTACCTGTACCCCTGTATATTACATGTACCCCTGTATATTACCTGTACCCCTGTATATTACCTGTACCCCTGTATATTACCTGTACCCCTGTATATTACCCGTACCCCTGTATATTACGGTCCCTTAAGAAATCGTCCAAAAGTTTCTTGAACAATTCCACATTCTTTGCTGAAATCACTGTCTGTGGCAGTGAGTTCCAGACCCTAACTGATCTTACTGTGAAGACCTAATGAAAAACTGTCTGCTAAACTCTTTGATACCATGCCTAAATTCGGAAAGATCTGGGATCCTTGGATGCGATGTTTCCTCCCCTACGATTTTAACAATAGTCTCATTGATTTATAACCCCCCCCGGCCTTTTTTTTTCACTTGTTGCATGGATGCACCAAACTCCGAAGTCAATGGACCTGATAGACCTCTTTCTTAAGGCAGGGGAAAGAGGTGCTGACACTTCCTCACACTGATTCCACTGGCGGCATCAACACCGGCCATGTACCTGCATTTACTGAAGGGAAGAGGTATGTGGGCGGGATGCATTTTCTGTTCATGTTCAATCTTGCATGGGGTCTCTCTCCTGCCTAGAAGCTTATTTATCATATATAAGCTTTCTATTCAATGAACTGGATGCCGGCAGTACTGAAAGCCGATTCATATCTATAGATCACAATATTTATTACAAAAAGTACAACAAAATCTACAAGAGATTCTTACTTTGAAAGCCAAAATTGACCTTTATGAAAGACAGACCCGGAGAGACTTAGCGGAGGGGCTACATGACTGGGGGGGATGAATAGTCCCGGGAGAAAGGGTTAAAAATAAAATGGGAATAGCTGCTCTTACCTGATTGGACGTGGGAGTCAGGTGTCCGGGAGGAGCCGCATGGGAAGGAACTGTGAGGGCTGAGGGACGTCCTCTTTCTGGAAATCGACGAAGGAAGCAGGTTGTCCCTCCCGCCCTCCCTGAATCTTGGGGTTATGGGGGTTCTTTTGTCACGGCAGCTTGGCAGGTTAGGGGGTCTTTGGGGGTTTGCAAAATCGGAGTTGATTCCAAAAATGGGGGGCCCTCAGCTGGTATGGTAAGGAGCTGGTTGTGATGCGGCTGGGGACATGGGTGGAGTGGTAGGAGAGGCCTTTTTGGGCTGTTGGGCACCCAAAGACCCCTTCTCAGAGCAACAATCGTTTACAGTATTGTTTGTGTATATTATTTGGTTTATTACTTTTGGTTATTGTTAAAGTTGTTTGGTTTAATAAAAAGGCCGCTGTGGCCGTTAAAATCCATGCCGCGCAGCCCGTGTGTTTATTGGGGTTTTTGAACAAAGGGACGAAAATAGACGAATCCATCAGTCATGACGTCTGTAAGATTCTTGTCTTCAGAATTTCCGAAGAACTTGAATGGTTGGCAGCTGTGACATCTGAGTATATGATGGAGGCACTCAATAGAACAATTCCCCTGCTTAGCACATGCCGCCATTGTATACTTACTCTGTTATCACAGCTGGCAATGATTCAAGTTCTCCGGAAACTCTGAAGAGAAGAATCTTGCATTATGTTGACTTGCCTTTTGTTTGCATTGGGGATTTCCTTATGACACAGGTAAAAGAAATATTCCGGATGCAACTTTCCATAGACAAGTCTGTGTTGGACTACCCTGAGGTATACAAGCAATATACAATTGTTTATTCATTGATGTTATTATATTTGGTACAATATTTGTTTGCATATCATTTTTGGAACATTATTATTTTTGCATGTGAAAAGAACACATGATGGTCTATTTATCAATTATACAAAGGGCCCACTGCACTGAGGTTTTACGTAATAGGAGCTGTTTTCGATTCGTCATAGGTATTGAATAGAGGGGAATATATGATATATACCCTATATTCAACCTAAGGGTCGAATAAATATGAATGGGGGTAAATATCACCTAATAAAAAGGGATATATTGATCAGCTTAACCCCTCTTTTCAATAAACTCTTAAGTGCTTGAACATTATAATTTAATTGGTTTTAATTGTTTGAATATATATATATATATACATGTCATGGAAGCAAACCCATGCATCTACAATAATCAGAAATTACTATAATACGCACACTCCTTTATATATAGAAACTAAGACTGTTATTTTATCTGTCGCTTTATGGTGTATGCAGACACCATGTATTTCATGACGTTTTAGCATATAGTATATGTAGCAATTTATGCACTATAAGATGTATATTTCTTCGTCACATATATATACATTTTAATATGATATTTGTTTTAACTATTAAGATACGGCACCAACCCTAATAAGAATTACGATGTGAACTACTGGGTAATATAGATGAACATATGCCCAGGTAAAACAACTAAACCAAACTAATTAATTAATTGAACTAATGCTCAATTAATTAGACGATATAAGTTCCGGTGTCAGATGGGAAGCAATACCCTTTTGAAAAAGTCTAACATTGACGAAACGCATCAAGGGGACCCGATGTTTCCTCGCTGATACACTGGATAAACCTTCAAAGGCTGGGCGCCGTTTATACCATATGATAATTTTATTCAACTTATCTCGTAAGTGTAATCATTTTTTATCGGGAATAAAGGACTTTCGTGACTACACTTAGATCTGCTTTCTCCCTTGTGTCTTTTTTCCCCTTCTTCCTCCCTCGGTTGGACTGCACTTGGAGGGCGTTCGACATCGGCACCGAGACCGTGTGCTGACCGATTGGAGGAGAGAGTAGAAAACAAAGATTTCGGGGACTTACGGACTGAAGACCAATAGACAATTTGATTTTTTCAGACTTTTTCTCTGAGTGAAAGAGTTAACGCTTTTTCGATTGAAAGATTTTTTGGTGTAACTCTAATCCACGCTTTAGAGACACTGAAAACTGATGATTGAGGCCAGCATATAACAATCTTTATTAGAAGGACTGAAGATGTTCTAGGATTGGCCCAATCTGTTTGCCTCTCTTTTGTTCGTTCTGATTTTGTGTTTTTCGTTTTGGGGCTATGATAAATGCTTTATTCATGTAAGCTACCATTATTAATCGGTCATTCTGAATCGAATAGTTGTTTAACTGGAGTTAATTAATCGAGTGATGAGATCAATCTATTGAATCTGAATGCATATGCAACTCATATATATATCTTGAGGCTGAGAGCCTAATCACAGAACATCGCTCACTATTCACGTATTTGTCACATCACAAACATATTTAACTAACAAAACACAGGCGAAGTTCATATTTTTATCATTTATTTTTATAATTTTGCACAATTTACTAATCTATTCGTTCAATTTTATTTTTCACATACTACAATTAAATATTTTCATTAAGATTGAAACACAGAGAGGTGATACAGTAAAAATAATATTGCTCACTACCAAGCGCAACATAATTGCACACATTAATCACATCTATACACTGTTGCAGCTGGTGATTTCACATTTTTCCTAGCGCAACTAAATTGGTTATAAATGTCAATTGCTTTAGGTAAGACTTTCTTAAAGTTGTAAATCTCTAAAGTAGACTAAAAGTCTGGCAGGTTGTTGTCAAATTTTTATATTCATGGCTTTCTCCGAAAGCTTAGGTCAGAGGTTATCTTTCTACTCAATCTTTAGAAAATAGTAACATTAAATGAAATGCTCACAACTTTTATATCAAATAGTGCCCCCTGGTGGTGATTGTGAGGGAAAGGTCTCGGGTAAAATGATATATCTGACGTCATGGTTCACGTCAATAATCACGTGGAAGACCAAACCAAGCATAATTCTAGGGGGGATAAAAGCGAATAGTAGAGGCCAAGAGCCGGAAGCCAAATTCCAACAAAGACAAGGCAGTAAGCAAATACATTCTAAGGGTATAGGTCGGAAGCTGAGGACTGCTGTCCAAGTAAACTGAACTAAAGAGAACCTGACCATCCCTTGTTTCTGAAGTGTAACCGCTGACTTTTCAGGCAACTAATCATAAATTGCTGGTAAAGTATAAATTTCTATCTGTGTATTAGGCAATTCATTAGCCACATATATATTCGGGTAAACCATTGAGTTCTTGTAGGATCGAGATTGATTGAGATAATTTTAACTGAAGTACAAATTGTCTTTCAATCTTGGGAAATATATACATTTGTATAATCTCCAGGAAACTGATTTCAGTTTCTAGTCAATGGTCTAGTCTGATATACATTGAATTAAACTGGTGGAAATTTTACTTTGAATATAGTCTTGGCTTATAGCCAATCCTGTGCATGATGGGACAAATCCTGCCCATGAGCTGTTAAAAGTTTGAGTTTGTGAACATCTGTTGCTGGGAGAAGTCACATGTCAATTCTGAACTTTGTTTTCTTATTTTGTGATCCACTGATACCCATTGCACTAAAAAGTTGATTTTGGTTACGTTTATATATTTTGAATATCCTGGTTACATTTTATGCATTACCTGTGTTATCAAATTGATATTATCTGATCCATATTCTTTGTGTCACCAATTTAAATATACATGTTTTGTATACTTTTGTATTCCTCTTGTCGTCAAGTCAGCGCAAAATGAAAGAACTCGTGTAAATTTTGATGGAAATAAGTTGGGAATCTCCTTAAATATAGATCCTTGTTTGTTTCCATAAACAGAAAACTGTATATCAGCAGTATAAACATTCTGACAAACAGCCCGCTTACCTTCAGTAGATGCACCCCAATGAGTTAGAGGTTGAAGCTTCCCCTTGGAACATGTGAGGCCTAAGACTAGACTCACCCAGGGCCAGACCTCCCAGATGTTGTCAAACTTTTGTTTTTAAGTGACTGATGCTCAGACCAATTTTCCATTTTGACTGCAGTCCAGACTAATTGGAATGCTTTCCCTTCATTTTCTGCCTCGAACCCCTCCAGTATGGACACAAAGTGCAACAATGAAGCAGCAAAATGTCACCAGCACATCGGTCAAGGGAAAATCCTATGGTGACATTTCAGGACCCCCTTCAGACTCAGGATGAAGGGGACCCTGCCCAGCCCGGAAATGTCAGTGTGACACAAGTGTCCAAAGGACATTCACTTGACCTCAGGTGTGCTGGTGACATTTGTTTCATCGATCCAGCAGTGCCATCCAGTCATTTTAGGCACCCGTCCTAAGGAGTGTCCAGTATGGAGTGAGGAGGGATACCCATTGACAAAGTGCAACAAGACACTCTAAAATGAGCAGGGGTTAGAACCTCTGCCTAGGACAGGGGTCAGCAACCTTAAAACAGAGCCATTTGGACCAGTTTCCCACAGAAAAATCAGGAGCCACAAAACTTGACATCTATAATTATTATAGGTATGTGTGGGCTTTGTAACTCACTGAAATCAGGGCTTACCCGAGACCCCACCTGAGTGACCCTGCAGAGCACACCATAGACCCTGCACTGCCCCATATTACACCAGGGGGGGGGGGGGGGGGGACACGGGAGAGGGGATCCCG
>NW_017309582.1:18011-18461 GCF_000935625.1 Nanorana parkeri
GGGGTTCTCCAGGACTGGACCTCACTGGGGCCCCCCCACAGCCTGAGGCCTTTGTGGTAGTTCCACCCCTGGACAGGGAGCCACGGCAGAGTGATGAAAGAGCCACATGTGAAGCCGCAGGTTGCTGACCCCTGGCCTAGGATATAATTTGTTTTTGCAACAGCTCCCATGTGTCTTTAGCCAAAGAGACAGCAAGTGAGACAATTAGGATCCCTACAAGCAAGATTAGTCCATTGGTGCAAGCCAGTGCTACTGTATTCTTTACCAAACTGCTGAAAATAGAGTGAGGGAAGAGGACCTAGCCATGTCATCCACAAGGTATGGATATTGTGATGTCCATACTGCAAGCTTTTAGCAGGGAGCAGATTAACACTTGCTGATTTTATACCCAAGGATGGAAGAGACCTTGACTTTAAAATCATCTTTTTCCCCTTGTCACTTCCCCTAATT
>NW_017309582.1:18694-21561 GCF_000935625.1 Nanorana parkeri
CCCAAAAAAAAAGGCGAAATGGGTGGTTTTAAGGCAGGGATGTGCAGTCAGGGGAGGAAGAGCCTCACCTAGCATCATGGAGGTAAAAGGCATCAGCATCAATTCTGAAACCAACAGCTTTTTCTCCATTCAGATCGGCTTCAAGCAGGTCACACAGCAGGGAAAGCCTCCCAGCTGTGTAACCTGTCATGGAGTGCTGCATCTGGCTTTTGACAACCTAGTTAGGTCACACAAGCAGTGGGGGGGGCTGCTGCTGTGTAACCTCACTGCTTGTGTGCCCCAACAGCCTCTACTTGCTGTCAGAAGCATAGTGCCATTGGTCCAAAAGAAAGTGGACAGGGGGCTCCTCCCCATCCCTTCTCCATCCTACTTCTTCCCTCCACACATCAGTGACTGGGTTGGGGCAGGTGGACTAATGCAGGGCATGGGGAGGTGGAGGAAATGCCTCAGCAAGAATAGACACCACTGTATGTCACGAGCACGATAGACTTTGCAAAGCCCTTACAGGTTCAAATAGCCATTAATTTTTTCTCGACAACATTTTAGCTTTTCAAATTTTATTACAAAAAAAAAAAGTTTAATAAATGCAATTTAATGGTTTGCCTTTCTGACTGTAGACAGAAGCACAACTACCATAATAATCACAGCAACGATACCAAAGGCAGGCAGGACTCCCAGAGTGATCTCTTTGATGACCTTGTACTCATCTAGAAGAAAGGGATAAGTTAGACACCAACAACAATTGCCATTGCAAATCTACCAACTGCATCCAGTATTACCTTGGAGGGTCTTTGCAGGATCAGAGTCCACAAACAGCAATGGTCCGGGAAGACTGGCCAGCACAGAATGCCTGTTTAAGAACAATTCATCTACAACAGATGTGAAAAAATTATAAATTAAGAGCCACTTGTTTTCAGGGATGGGGAGGCGAGGGAATTAAATGTTTGGAAACACTTGCCTCTTTTCCTTCTAGACCCTTCACAACTTTTTGTACAGAGAGGGTAGTCTGGAGACTGGAGGCTGCAAATAAGAGCACTGCAGTGGAAGAAGACCTGCAAAAGAATATGTTTAGTTATGGATAAGGTTTTAGACTTTCCCTTAAGCTACAACTTTGCTAGTTAGATCAGAAGGCAACCATAGCATTCCAGCTATGGTGAATATGTAAGACCCTGGCCCCCACCCCCATGGAGCGCAAAACATCCTCCCATGGATTGCAAGACAACACCGCCAAGGATAGCAAGATGACCACCACCCACCCCATGGATTGCAAGACTACCCCCCTGCTCATGGCCACAGTTATGACAGTTCCAGAAGCATGATGGGAGTTAGTTTCACTACAGTTGTGCCGAGGTTGCCTACCAAGTTAGTTTAGGGGAAAAGCCTCAGAAAGTTGTCTAACAAAGCTTGAGGCTGGCCTTAACGAGTACTTAAAACTGGTTTTAGCCTCCATCACCTAAATGCCCAATTTGCAAGCCAGGATTTGAAGAATTGCCATGGGTCGATGGCCATTTTGCATATGGCCCAACAGCCAAACATACAGTATTAATGCCAGACTACAGATAAGAGGGCAGGTTTATTTGTTACCCAACCTGCAAAAACTTTACTATATTACAGCTTACCTGTCCTTAATGTGATGCTGCATTAGTTTTTAGCCAACTACTTTTGTTTCTCTATAACTGCAGACATACAACCACCTCTAATGCAACCACCACATCTAAGGACTATAAGCTGCTAGACGTTTCTATGCACTTCTAAAACCCCATTACTTACAAAGCTAGATACATCTTCAAAGACAAATTCAAAAGCCTTGACTTCAAATCGCTTGCGGTGTTTTGGAAGCAGCACATTTGAAACTTTATGAAAAACTGTAAGGTAGTCATCTCGGTCTTCTTCACAACTAGAAGAGGGGAAAAACCTAGTAAGGCTAAAGAACCAAAAACTTCCTTATTAAAGCCAATCTAAACCACATGTGCTCAACCTTTTAGTGTTTGAAGGCCAAGTTATGTTTCGGGATCCCCAATAGTTTATAGAACTGAAATCTGATCAGCAAGTGAGGTCACAAGATCAGTGTGTATTCTTCTGGAATCTGGGTGAGCTTTCTGTATATTATCCAGATCTGTGCAGTAATCCCGTGTGAGACTTGGAGCTTCCTGTAAGACTGGTCACTGCTGCTCTACTTGTCCAGGGTGACTGGTCTTTTCTCCTCGCCATGTAGTAGGTAAACCTATGGTGTTCCAAACACAGCTCTACAGCACAGTAACTGTCACCACTACTTTTGCTAGATAACCGGGTTTGAAAAGGCATTTGGGGCACTCAGTGGATTGATATCCTTTGACCTTTACAAATCGCTTGCGGTGTTTTGGAAGCAGCACATTTGAAACTTTATGAAAAACTGTAAGGTAGTCATCTCGGTCTTCTTCACAACTAGAAGAGGGGAAAAACCTAGTAAGGCTAAAGAACCAAAAACTTCCTTATTAAAGCCAATCTAAACCACATGTGCTCAACCTTTTAGTGTTTGAAGGCCAAGTTATGTTTCGGGATCCCCAATAGTTTATAGAACTGAAATCTGATCAGCAAGTGAGGTCACAAGATCAGTGTGTATTCTTCTGGAATCTGGGTGAGCTTTCTGTATATTATCCAGATCTGTGCAGTAATCCCGTGTGAGACTTGGAGCTTCCTGTAAGACTGGTCACTGCTGCTCTACTTGTCCAGGGTGACTGGTCTTTTCTCCTCGCCATGTAGTAGGTAAACCTATGGTGTTCCAAACACAGCTCTACAGCACAGTAACTGTCACCACTACTTTTGCTAGATAACCGGGTTTGAAAAGGCATTTGGGGCACTCAGTGGATTGATATCCTTTGACCTTT
>NW_017309582.1:22750-24379 GCF_000935625.1 Nanorana parkeri
GGGGGGGGGCAGTGTTTTTCCCCATAGTTCTAAGGGTATGAGAGGACACAAACTAGCATCCTCCTGCCACCCTAAGCTCAGTATATAGCAAGCTACAGCTCCCTGTATACTGAGACGCCGCAGCCGGAACGGATCTCTACAATTGTCTGGATCCACCCAGCTGCGTGAGCGACAGCTGGCTCTGCCCATCTAGAGGCAGCGCCAGCTGTACCCTCCCCCTCCCCCATCCGTTCCGCCAGTCAGCGCTGGAGGATCAGACAGGGGAGGGGCAATCAGTCCTTCCCCTGTCACGGCTCTCTGGCAGCAAAGGATTGAGAAGTGAGCGCGCGCCGCTATGTGTTCACTCACTTCACGATCTACTGAGCCGACCTGTGACAGTTTCATTGTCACAGGTCGGCTCAGATGAGGCAGAGTGATTTCACACCTCATAATTCTCCTTTAAAATATTCAAGTGAAAATATTTGCCTGGAGTTCAGCTGTAACATTAGCCATTGGCATTTCTAGCTTTGTATACTCAATTTTGTGGTGGGGCAGGAACTTGAGAACTATGGGGTAAGTTTTTCCTGATAGTTCCCTTTAGGGTCACGGGAGGACATATACTAGCATCCTGCCATAACCCAAAGCTTAATATATAGCTGGCTACAACTTGCGGTATACTGAGATGCACCCAGCTGTGTGAATGATAGCTGGCTCCGCCTCTTGAGGTAGAGCCAGCTGTACCCCGCCCCCTCCCCAGTCAGGACTAGAGGATCAGAGGGGGAGAATCCCTGCAGGGAGTCGTGACAGACACCGTGTTCGTTCGCTTTCTGATCTATTGAGCCGACGTGTGACTGTTTAATTGTCACACGTTGGCTCGAACTATGAGGCTGAGTGATTTTCACTCGCCTCATAGTTCTCCTATAAGTGTTCAATGACTGAGAAGCTTATTCTGCATTTTAAATACAGAATCCAGCAGTCAAGGACTATGAAATTCACCACTAAACCCATCATTGTATACAACAGTGGCATGCTCAAATCACATGGCAGTTTTTTTCATTTATAGCTTTCAGCTGTACATTGTGCCTTCCATCCAGGCATCTTTGGCAAGTTACTTACCCGTCTACAACAACGTTCCATTGAGGGGAGGATGTAGGGTCTGGAGACATTGTTGCCCAGCAGTCATTCAGTACCAGCTCAATGTTTGCATCAGTACGATTCAGAACTTGCACTTCCAGGTAGATGGGATCACGGAGGGTCTTCACAACTGGATATTGGTTATCCTGGTACAGTAGCTTATAGGAGTCATCTTAAGAGGAAAATAATTAATATCCAGTGCCACAAAAGGTAAAATTAAGGGCCTCAATGAACCTACATACCTTCGTAGAGATTTAGCACGAAGGAAATTGGACCATCATGTCTTACAGAGACCGGAGGAGGAGATGGAGTTTGCACATTCACGTTAAACAAAAGTCCATCAGAGACATTGTACCGACAACGAACAGTCTCTCTGCAAAAAGGACGAAGTTGCTGTTCAGGAGCTTGTTTTCTAGCATGTTCCCCCTAAATATAAGTGAACTTCTGACCATTCAGAGACCATCATAAAGTGTTTAAATCCTATACCAGACCATGCCAAGATAACCATTCTGAAAG
>NW_017309582.1:25036-31431 GCF_000935625.1 Nanorana parkeri
ACCTGGTCTTGCCTAGGGGGCAAAATAGTCTAGCACGGCCCCTGCATACACCCTATATACATTTTTTTTAAAAAGAGCCACATTAGTGACACTAAACTCGGGTGCTTAATGCATTTAAGATTTAGGAACCTTAACAAATCTTGTTACTTGGCTGTAGATCGTCAAACCTGAATTTGTTCCGACACTGTCCTTCCTTCTGGAGGGGGGCTACGTCTGTTCCCCATGATCCCTGTGTTGTAAGTAGTCACTGCTCGAAGCTCACTCCCGGGATGTCTCGTTCAGTTTATTAATTGGAATGGGAACAAAAGCAGCCACCCTCCGGAAGGACGGACAGTGTCAGCACCAATTCAGAGATGATTTGAGGATCTACAGCCAAGCGAGACAAGTACAGCATTAAGGTACTTTAATGCATTTTCAGTCAGTACAACAAAAAGGTGAGGAAGGCATCAGAGCGGCAACACCCGGTCTGGTCATAGCCATCCTAACTTGAGATTCTCCCCTCCCAATATGCAACAGTGATGGGAAAGCTCTCCAATGGGAGAGACACTAAAGACTGAAAGGTTTTAAATTTAAGACTGTGGCAAATCAACTCCTAATGGAAATAATTTATGCATTTTTTTTTTTTTTTTTAGTAAAAATTTAAAGCGATTCGGAGTAATTTCTTGATAACCATGTCCAACTTGAGAAGCCCTCCAGTTATAAATCAAGGCATGGAAACCCCTGCAATTTGCAATAATGCTCGCAGATTAAAATGATCATTGTAGTGTAGAAAATTCTGTCCACACCATTACCTCAGACAGTGCCACCTACAGGTGAACTTGTTGCCTATGGCCAATCTGACATTGCCAATTGGCAAATGTATGTGTTCTAGGCATGGCACCAGCTACTGTATTGCATATGTACCTCAGCTCGCTGTCTCTTGAGATCCTTCTAGGAAAATCTTTCCAGAGGGCACGCAGTTCATTCTCGTAGAGGAGATCCCCACCTACAAACTGCAAGACGTTTGGTTAAACACATGGGCGCAAAAATTGTTGTAGATTATTCCTTTAAAAAAAAAATCAAACTTTTACCCTCATTTTTGTGCCACACTCCTTCAAAGAGAATTTGAATTCAACCATGCCGGCAGTCTTATTTGTCGGCTTGCATTGACCGTCTCCCAGAATCACAGTATCCACGTTCAGACTAGGTCTTGTTTGCAGTGACAACACCTGAACAGTCATAAAGCCATCTTTTGAGCAGAAGGGATCACCTAGAAAAAAAAAAAACAAACGTTCTAGAATTCACAATGCTGACTTCTAAAAGCTTTTCTCAAACAAAATTCAGCATTTTTTTGACACCAGGGCTCTTCCAAATGTATGTGATGGTTTAGCATCAGCCAACTCACCAGAAATTAAGTTGATAATACAATCTCCAGTAAGACTCATTGCCACGATAAAATCATCCACCATGAAGATCAGAACAAGAGAAGGCAAGTAGAATCCCCTCAGGCCAGTGATTGGCAATTCCTAAAGACAAAAACAGGGCCGGTAATTAGATGAACACAGACAATAACCATTTTAGTGCCGAACGGTAATGTTCACCTTTAGCTGCTCCTTACCTTTAGATTCTCCTTACTGATAGTAACGTTGGTCCCGTTGCTAAGGTCAACTGATAACCCGTGTTTTTGAAGTGCAGCACCACTATTGCGTATTGGAATGGCTACATTGCCAACGTCAATGAACTGTAGAGTGCCATCAAACGGAGGAATTGAGATGTTCATATGGGTATTGTTGCACGGGAAAGGCCCTGCAAGACCAGCAAAAGGTTACTTATGACATGTAAACAGCCGTGTATCTTTTCTAGGCAATCCTTAATTTTAAATGGTCCTACCTACACCACAGGACTGTTTAAAAATCACTGCCTGTATCTCAACTTTATTTTTTAAAGCCCAACATATAAGGGCCTAGAGTTTAGTTACGTGGCATTTGCATTAAATTCTTAAGTGTTACTGTTAAGCTTTACTAATCTACCAGACACACCACATGTGAGAATGCATTAGCCATTTATAACAGTGCAGCACTGTGCCTTACTTCCAACCTTCAGCTTCATCCAAAATAAGCTCACCTTCTCCTATCAGCACTTGCCACTAAAGCTAAATGTAAGTGTCATATCTAAACATCTACTGAAAAACCAAGTCTCAGAATATGCCTGTTACCTCATGAAATTGTCATGCTTATTACATAGAAATGCCCAAGGTCTACCAAATTGCATGACTGTACACAAAGCTAAGCATTTACTAGGAGCATGCCAAGGTTTTGAATTCCTAATAGAGGAAAAGCATGTAGTAAAGTTGAACTTCAGGGGGAAAAACAAAAAACAAAACCATGCTACAAGAACCATTAAACATCTACCAACCAGCAGAGGCACCTGAATTAATATCCATGCCAGGAAAGGGTTGCAACATGTGCATTTCTATAGTTGAAAATTGAGCATTGAAGTGAATTGAAGGCATCTAGGAGGGACTGGCCATAACCCTTCACAGCTAGATCTCCAAAGTGCATCACAGCAATGCCCAGGCCATTTACTAGCCCTGCCCCTCTCCTCCACTATCAAGCTCACCTGGCTCATAGCACTTGCACCCTTCCACCCCCCAAAAAACCCAAATGTTTTAGACATGCCAACTACATAAAGTGTCACATCAATATACAGTTACCTTTGACACATCTAATCTTCACATCAATTGTGATTTTTGGGTTAATATTTGTCAGAATGAGCCGAATGTCTCCTTGGTAAAAAATTTGGCTATCGCCCTAGAAAGAAACAATAGTTAAAAAACTGAGGGTGACAAAAATTCAGAGTTAGGACTTACCGGTAACTCTATTTCCATTAGTCTTCCAGGACAGCATCACGAGATGGAATCTCCTCCCCCACACACAGGAAACACGTCACTTAATCTGCTTAAAAGACCCTCCTCTCCTCCACTCCCTCAGTCATCACGAGAACCGAAGGCAAGCTGGAAAAAGACAAGGCACAAACAGGCAATACCACTACATCACATTAACACTACAAGCATCAATGGGCGGGCAGTTGCTGTCCTGGAAGACTAATGGAAATAGAGTTACCGGTAAGTCCTAACTCTGAATTTCCCATAACGTCTTCCAGGACAGCATCACGAGAGGATAACCAAGAACTTACCAATTAGGGCGGGACCACAGCTTGTAGTACCTTCCTGCCAAATGCCTGATCCCCTGCGGTATTGAGATCTAGGCGATAATGCTTTGCAAAGGTGGAGAAACTTGACCATGTTGCCGCCTTACAAATCTGTTCCGGCGTAGCACCAGCTCGTTCGGCCCAGGACGTTGCCAAAGCTCTAGTTGAATGTGCCGTCACCAAAGACGGGGGAGGAACATTTAATACTCCATAAGCTTCCATAATGGCCTGCCTCAACCACCTAGCTAAGGAGGATCTAGAAGCTTGCTTCCCCTTGGACCCACCAGAGAACAGCACAAATAGTGATTCAGATCTCCGGAAGTCCTTGGAAATCTTCAAGTACTGGAGCAAACACCGCCTCACATCTAAACAGTGAAAACCTGATTCCCTGCTCCCTACTGGTTTGGGACAGAAAGTAGGTAGAATGATCTCCTGCACCCTGTTGCACCTCGAAGCGACCTTTGGCAGAAAAGCCGGGTCTGTTCGAAGGACAACCCGATCCTCAAAAATAGACAGGAACGGTTCCTTAATGGATAGGGCCTGGAGCTCACTCACCTTACGAGCAGAAGTAATAGCTACCAAAAACAGTTTTTAAGGCAAGGTTCCTAAGTGAGACCTTATCCAGGGGCTCAAAAGGAGCGGCTGTGAATGCTGTCCTGGAAGACGTTATGGGAAATGAGAAAGGTGAAAGTGAACCTCCATCTAGGACTTACAAGCCCACGTATTCCTGAGGCATTGTAACGGATCTTGAACTTAAGGTTCTGCTCATCACTTGTCAAGTCGTATCCATAAGTTCTGGCATTTGCCACGCTAACCGTCTTCTTTTGGGCTCCATCATAGATTGTTACCAGCCAGGTTGACACAGGTGGTTCAGCAACAGTCTAAGATTTGTAAAAGCAGCATTAGTCAATTTTCCCTGATACAATATAAGAGACATGAAATACCTGCTTTGGAAAGTTGGAAGTGCCCCGTTTTGGATAACTGGAAACTGCCTTTGCAGAATAAACCCACACACACTACTTATGGAGGCAGTCTCGTGTGTGCGAGTGCGACCCGTCACCCATTTTATAGTGAGGGGGTTTGCACATGGTAAAGCCCCCATTGTTGACCATTCAACGCCAGATGGCCTTCGTTATTCCGTCACTCCATCTCTATAGGTTGAACTTAATGAACTTGTGTCTTTTTTTCCCCCCACCTGACTAACTTTATCAATGCTTCTCATAGTTGTTCCAGTTTTTATTGGAATAAAGGGGGATTTTTCTGAAATGAATGGGGTGTATGTCAGTCTAGCAGAGAAAGCTACATTAAAAAAAAACGTTAATAACTAGACACTGAGATGAAGTCCTTGTAGTAATTTAGATTACCGTTTGATATCATACCTCATCACTGAAGCCAGGGACAATACGTGACACATTTGCCTGTGGGGGAAACAAAAAAAGTTAGTTCTGTACTCTATAGATTTGTTTACTGGGATTTAGTTGGTTATGTCTGAAGAAAGCTGTTAAACTAATTTAACCAAGTCCTAGTCTGAAATACTACCCTGAGGATTCTGAAATTGACAATGCCATCCCCTTCCCAGCCAGTCTGTCATTGCACTCTAATGCTGTTGCCACCTGTGCATACTCTACGGCCTCAGACTATGCCGTCACCTAGGGATGGGCAAATCTGTCTGGGTTCAATATCCAGCAAAGCTGAGCTTAGGAGGTGAAATATATTGAAGTATATAGGGGAGCAAGTTATTCCTGGCCATTTTTAGATACTGAACACCCCCCCCCCAAATAGGACTGTTTGTTGCATGCACTGGAGGAAAGAGAAGTGTGGAAAGGGGGGGGGGGCAGTGGCATACACAACATAGTCCACCACACTGCAATTCACTATTACGTAGAACATAGCACTCAAAAAGAAATCCAAGACACATCCTCCCTCACAAGAACTTTGTCAGCATTTTAGGTCACCCCTCCCCCCTTGCATTAGGACTGTTCCTGCACTGCAAAGCTTAACATTTGCCTAGGGGACAGAAGTGGAAACAAAATTGCATCTCCTAGGCATAAACAAGCAGTCAGTTAACCCTTGCAGTTGGTGGCATCCCTACTGGAAAGGAAACCAATTTCCCTGGAGATGGACTCTAGCATAACCCCAGCACAAGACAATGAGGCAGTCAGTCGATATCAACCTTTCTAAAGTGTTAGTTGTCCAGCTAGGTCACCAGCTACTAGGCTGCCCACTAGCAATACTATGAGTTGTTTAAAAAGGTATGCAGGAAAGTCCAAAAGCCTCATCTGCACTTGTTACCCATTCTTCAGAATAGGAGTCATAGGGAGCATCCATGTTGCTGACCAGTTTACAGTGCAGTCTTTTGGATTTCTTAAACTTTTACCCTATAAAGAGCATTTGCTTTTCTCTTTTGAACATCTGCAATCTAAAAAAACAAAATGGATGAAACCCATGTGGCCAGAACACCCAGCTTACCATTATGAAATCCTTGTCACATTGAACTACTGCTCCACCATAAGAAGAGTCAGCCTGGTAATCATGGCATGCAATCTTGTAGACTAGATTCTCAATAGAAACATAAGCAGTTTTTCTTCCAGCCTACAAGAGAAGAGTTTCATTATGACAACCTTTGGATACAGCTCAGGCAAGCTTACAAAACCTGACTGCTCTTCAAAGCATCTTAATCCACCGTTGTTAGTCAAGACTGAAATTCACTCAGTGCCCAATATTTTAATGCAAGTTGTGGGCACAGCAAAGAAAATTTACACAGGCATCTGCCTTAGCTTTAAGTAATGGTAAACATTTCCTGCACTTACCCATAATTTGTACAGATCACATCATTTGTGCATGTAAAATTTATGTAGCCACATAGGAGCCGATATCTAGAGAAACCCAAGTGTTTGCCTTTACCCTGAACTAGTCTATTAGACATAATATATGTAGCACCCCCTTAAATTCCAGAGCAGGGGCAGTCACGCTCAGCACTCCAGCTGGGGTGAAACTACAAATTCCCCATCATGCTTCTGCTAGTCATGCCTGTGGCACTGTCTTTCAAAGTCTTAAAGCACAGGTTCTCACCCACAGCTGGGGTGCCAAGGTTGCCAACCCTTGCCCTAGAGCAGTGCTTCTTAAAGTGTGGGTCGTGACCCCCATATGGGGTCCTGCAAGTGAACAGGGGGGGGGGGGGGGGATCTGAGTCCCCGGCCGGGCCC
>NW_017309582.1:31445-33082 GCF_000935625.1 Nanorana parkeri
GGGGGGGGGTAGACACCGACCAACATTGGGGGTAAAGAGGGTAGAGACACCGTGCGACGCTGGGGTCCCTTAAAAATGTCCTCGGCCAAAAAGGGGTCATGAGTGGAGAAAGTTTAAGGCCTGCCCTAGAGGACAGGTGGGCCAACATTTCCACTCAGGGCAGACCCAAGTGGTGTTGTAAATATGTGTACAAGTCACTTTACAAACAAAGTTGAAGTTTATACTGTCACCCTAAACCCAGGGGAGAGTGTTGGGGGTACAAGAACACTGCAGACTCCCAATAAAACCCATACTCTGTATTCACAGCACAAAGACCAACAAGCTAGACCAGCATCCTGGTAATAGAGAATTGGCTGTGGTAGTCAATACAACTGTCCTTTTGAGAAAGACCAACTGTCTGTAAGGACCAAGCACATCCCTGGCGTATCAGGCACCCAAAATTTGGCATAAAGGTTGCTTTAAAGAGCTAAATTACCATCATGACTATCCACCATTTTAGTATAAATTACCGTTCAACATAGTACAGTCTTTTCAGCTTTACCAGGTTGGTAGTTGGCTAATACTTCTCAGATCTCACCTTATAGTCAATACATTTCTCTAGGATAGTCACAGTGCTTTCATCTACATGAAGATCACACGCCTCCAATTCAGCTCCACTAGCATCTGCAGAGAAAAACAATTGGTTCCATCAGCCATGCCTGAGCAGAAGGTGCGCTTTCCTGCTGGCGTTCAAATGACAAAGATGACTTCTAGTGCCCAGTAGGGACAAGCTTTGGGTTTGTGGCAAACTTTGCATGCTTGTGCAAAGGGAGAACTTAGAGAACTATGGGGGGTCAGTGTTTTTCCCCATAGTTCTCATTAGGGTAACGGGAGGACACAAACTAGCATCCTCCCGTTACCCTAAGCTCAGTATACCGCGAGCTACAGCTCGCGATATACTGAGACGCCGCAGCCAGAGTGGATCCCGACTTAGATGACAGGATCCGCCCAGCTGCGTGAGTGACAGCTGGCTCTGCCCATCTAGAGGCAGAGCCAGCTGTACCCGCCCCCTCCCATTCCGCCAGTCAGCACTGGCAGATCGGAGTGGGGAGAGGGGAATCCAGCCCCTCCCCCTGTCACGGCAGAGAGCTATGACAGGATCGAAAGGTGAGCGAACCCGGTATGTGTTCGTTCACCTCCCAATCTACTGAGCCGACCTGTGACAGCCTCATTGTCACAGGTCGGCTGGAACTATGAGGCGAGTGAAAAGCACTCACCTCAGTTCTCCTTTAAGGACTCATCTCACTCCCCCAATCCCGAGAGAGAACCTGACCTGCAGGGTGTGAAAAATGTAGAAGTGGTATTACTACCCCCACTAAATGGGAGCTTCCCCATAGGCTGGTTGCCCTAACATATCAGTCCACCTGCTCTTCTATATTACACGCAACCTACAGGATACAGCCAATATTACACAAAAGTCCTTACTGACCCCCCTCCATAGCAAGTTTAGTCAAAAATCACTGATACCCCTGCATTTCAACATGCAGACCATTACATTCCTACCTACAATATGAAGCCTCTTCCAAGAACTCAGGAGAATATTATCTGGCTTGGATACTTGGATCCCATCACCCAAACAGGTAGAAGGACCTACAAAA
>NW_017309582.1:33109-51210 GCF_000935625.1 Nanorana parkeri
AATAAATGAAGTGATCTACAATGCTATTTGCTTCATGATTTAGCACAGGAAACGGTAAGATATGTGGCATGGGTTGGCTTTTGGGTAGAGCCCCAACAAATTATCAAGGACACTCACCAAAAGTCCTCCAGACGTATTTCTCCAAAAGGAGAACCAACTCAGTAGTGTTTACAGGATCAGCTTTACCTTCTGGCAAGCCTGCTCTTCTATACACCTCAGCCTTTACAGGGAGTTTGATTTCATGACTTGTACTAGACATTTTGCATCAAGGCCAAATGCTATACATTCCCAATCCAAACTCCGGGGGAGAGCAAATATCAAACAATGGATCACCACTGAAGGGTGGTAGTTGCCAGGCAGACACTGTGGCTTCAATGTCTTCTGAGGCACATAAAGATTTCCAGTGATCTGGAAATTCAGGCCAGATGGCTCCTGTGAGACCCAGGCAACTGACAGTCAGTGGCAGCCCATGTACTTCCCACATGAAAGGGTTAAATCCATTATGCAGACATCTCATCCAGAGTGCAGTTGTCATGGCCATGCACATTGCAATATGTATAGTCTTTTAAAGCTATAAAAAGGCCAATTCCACCCCTTACAGAAATGTAATGCACCCACATTGACCAAACAAAAATGCAATCATTGTTTTTTTTGTTGCAAAGCAACCAATGGATCATAGTTGCAGTGTGCATGCTCCTTCAGAGTATTCCTCAATCCCCAGGCATACTACTCCTCCAGCCCCAGTTGATCACAGGCGCAAGTATGTACATGGTGCCGCACACTCCAGGGATAACATGCAATGCTCAAGTTCCTGTAGACTTTTCCCTCCATCTCTAGGCCCATACTGGAGGCATTGGGGCTGGAGGAAGAAGAAGCCAATGGACTACAAATGGGGTGACATCAATGCACTTGCAGTCCATTGAGATCGTCAAGGCCCTCCACCATTACAAACACATTCTAGGATAACCACCAACCTGGGAAGTCCAGCAGCGACGTCACATCAGGAACAGCAATCAGAAAGCATAGAAATAAAAATCTGTAAAATGAAAAGAAAAATTATAATAAATAAAAGAAAAAAAATATCACCACTGAGAAAAAAAAACATTACATGGAAACAAAATACATTACCCAAAATCTCTAAAACAGCCACTCCAAGGTGTGGGCACCATTGTGTCTTTAGGGTTGAGCCCCTTCAATAAGTCCTTAAAATCCAATAATGTAATTCCCCAGCACTGAGTCCAACCAGTACACAGCTTCCCCAGAGAACACAATAGCAGGATGAGGTGAGGGGACGTATTTATAGCCAGGTCATTAGGAGTCCACCTTCCATGCTTGCTGGTTGGTGTAATGAGGACACCCCCAGCTGGTCTCAATTGACCGATGATTTGTAGGGGGAAGGGGGAAGTAGAAGTGTTACAGGAGATGCAGAAAATCCAATGATCAGTTCTGCCATACAGCAAGGCAATGCTATGCGAGCGCAATGAGGCAGATAGCGGGACAGGTTCACTATGACACCCCATTCACACTGAGCGACATGGATACTGTGCTTTTTTCCAGCGCTGAGCGGCTAGGAGCGACATTGCGCGATATTGAGCGACATTGCACATTTAATCGCGCTACATAGCGCGTTTTTTGGGTGGGACTTTGTCGCTGCTACATCGGGCTGTAACCAATCAACAGCGATCTAAATGTGACATCATTCTTTCCTTCCATTTTGCAGTGCAAAAGTGACCCTTCTGTAGCCGCGATATCGCGCAATATCGCCGGTAATGCGTGATTTTGCGCGACACTATAGAGTCTATTGGAGCCGAATCACGCGACATCAGCACAAAAAAAGGGTTGTGTACGAGCGACGAGCTACAGGCGACATTGAGCTTTGAGATGTGAACAGCTCCATTGAAATGCATCGGACGAGCTACGTAGAGCGATATCGCGCGGAAATATACGCGATTTTGCGGCGGAAATTGCGCCATAGACAGAAAACAATGGTAATCCTCTTGTTCTGCGTTGTTGCACTTTGATGTGCAACAACGCAGAATAATAATATGTGCAAATGTGTGTTAAATCGCACAGGTGCGAGGGGGGGGCCTGGTACACTAGCTGCATGCGTTTTTTTTATTGTTTTAATGTTTTATGCAATTTTTGTTTTCCTCAGTGAAAGTGAAATAAAGTAGAGGTTGTCATTTAGGGGGTGGGGTCCTTGATGCCATGCAGTAAAATGCTCACATGTCCATGTTACATGCATTTTTCATGCACTTCCTTTAAGTCTATGGATCCAACGCACTAACAGAAGCACCTGCGCCATTTTCCACGGTGCACAGAAGTGTGTTCCAATAGGTGTGAATGGGGCCCCATAGAAAATAATGGAATTCCTTTGGTGGTGCATTGTCACGTGACAACTGGAGGACGTGAAGACTAGTGTCTGCTGTGTGCCAGCTGTGTGTGTGTGCCAGCTGTGTGTGTGTGCCGTGTGTGTCTGCTGTGTGCCAGCTGTGTGTGTGTGCCAGCTGTGTGTGTGTGCCGTGTGTGTGTACATTTAAAAAATTTCCGATTTTGCTAGGTTTATTTTCTAAAGTGGACAAAATCCCTAAGGCAGAGAGGTCTTGGAGCAAATTTGGGAGGGAGATGCGAGGTTGCTGCACGTAAAACAAAATGTCATCCGCATAAGCAGCAAGTTTGTAATGCTGGTTACCAATCCGGATACCATGTATATCGGGGTTCACACAAATCATAGCCAAAAGCAGTTCTAGGGATATGGCAAATAACAAGGGTGAAAGAGGACACCCCTGCCTAGAGCTCATCGAAGCTGGCCCCCCTACAATTGGCACAAATAAAAACTCCAGTGTGTTTCTTTAGTGCTACACTTGTGCTGTTTTGTGCCACAAAAATTAACATTTGTGCTGCTTTCATTTTTAAGATAATAGCAACTGGTTTTTTTTTTTTTTTTTAAGATGATGACATCACCCTGCCCCTCCAACAACAGCAAAAAGACATGTAACCGGGCTGGCTGGTTAGTTCCATGCTGTCAGGGCACAATAAAAAACAAGACAAGTGAAAGGTGCTAGTTAAAATATTTATTAAGAACAGTGTGCAGAGGAGCAAGCAGAATCATAAACCGGAACAAGCCAAAGTCAGGAGCTGCAGTCGGTAGTCGTACAAGCCAGGTCAGGAACACAGAGATCAACGTTGTAAGGAACAAGCCAGGAGCCAGGAAATCAGCGTCGTCAGGAACAAGCCAGGAGCAGGAGCCAGAGGAGAACGTCAGCCAGGATCGGGTCTTACACAGAATCAGCATACTCAGAGCAGCAGGAATGCAATAGCAGGGAGACCACGCAAGGTAAGGTCAGACAGGACTGAGTGGTTTATATATAGTGAGTGGGGCGACATCATCACTCAGAGACAGGAAACTCCCATCTGACTCTCTCAGATGATGTTCTCCTGTCTGGCCAGAAGAGGGAGCCGGGGAGTAGTGAACAACGTTCCAGAGTCTGTTCAGGCAAAGAAGGAAACACAGGTGAGTAAAATGGCAGCCAAGCCAGAATGCTGCAAACCAGTAAAGTCAGGGAGGAACCTACACACATGTTTGTGCTGGTTTGTACAGTTTAAGTCTCCATTCTATCTCCTTTCTTTTTTGAGTTATTAACTATTTATTAAGGGTCACTAAAGGTCACCCAGTCCCCAAAGAGCCAAAAGATACGTAACCGGGTTAGCTGGGTTAGTGTCACATTTGTGCTGGTTTGTGCCATAAAAATTAACATTTGTGCTGCTTTTATTTTTTAAATAACGACAATTATCCTAAAACCTTTGGTGATCTATAATTCTTATTGTCTTAAAAATGAAAGCAGCACAAATGTTAATTTTTGCGGCACAAAACAGCACAAACGTGGCACTAACCAAGCAGCAAGTTTCATGTCTTGTGGCTGTTGTAGGGGGGCTGGATTACGTCATCATCTTAAAGGAGAACTATGAGGCGGGTGCTTTTCACTCACCTCACAGTTCTAGCCGACCTGTGACAATGAGACTGTCACAGGTCGGCTCAGTAGATCGGGAGGTGAGCGAACACATACCGGCGTTCGCTCACCTCTCAATCCTGTCATAGCTCTCTGCCGTGACAGGGGAGGCGCTGGATTCCCCCCTCCCTGATCCGCCAGCGCTGACTGGCGGAACGGACGGGGGAGGGGGCGGGTACAGCTGGCTCTGCCTTTAGATAGGCAGGGCCAGCTGTCAGTCACGCAGCTGGGCAGATCCAGACATAATTGTCGGGATCCGCTTCAGCTGCGGCGTCTCAGTATAACGCGAGCTACAGCTTGCGGTATACTGAGCCTAGGGTGACGGGAGAACGCTAGTTTGTGTCCTCCCGTTACCCTAAGGAGAACTATGGGGAAGAGACTTAACCCCATAGTTCTCCTTTAAAAAAACAGTTGCTCTTATATTAAAAAATAAAAGCAGCACAAACGTAGAAACACACTGGAGTTTTTATTTGTGCCGATTGTAGGGGGGGGGGGGGGGACAAGACCCCAATAAAACATATGCTAGCCATTGGGGAAACATAAAAGGCCCTTATACAATTGTACTTCATTGGGACAAGTCCAAAATGGTGTAAGGTAGTAAAAAGATTCTCCCAGTCCACCCTATCGAAAGCTAGGAACTTTGTGCATTCCTCTACCGGACGATTTGTTCCGTCCACCAGATCCTCTAGGGATAAAAGTGATCAATGGCTATTGGACCATCAGCTCTCCCATTTCTGTAGCAATCTACAGTTCCGGACAGATTCTCAGAGCTTTGACTCAATTTGGACATACACTTACCCTATTGGAACCTCCGCGTCATATGATATCTATAATCACCTATATGGGGATTCTCTGGAGCCATCCCCCCGAAGTGGCCCTTTTGTCTCTCCTTCCGGGTTCCTGAAAAAGCCAAAAGCAGATTTTATTATGCCATTTCCTGGCTGCAGCCCATCAGCTTATCCTCATTTTTTGGAAGAAGCCCATTACGCCTCTGACCTCCTTCTGGGTAAGTCATGTGAACGATATTATATGGATGGAGGAACTTCTCGTCTCGGACACTAACACCTCCAATCGTTTTCGGCTTAATGGTCCAAATGGCTACATTTTTCAACTTCTGATGATTTTTGCAGATTGTTATGAACCCCCACCCTGTGAGCTGCATATTTTGTCACTCTTTGGGTCATCAAATCCATTATTCTATGCTCTTGCTTTGTTTTTCTTCCTTTTATCTCTTTTCCATGTCTTTTACATTTCTTATCGCTGATCCTCTCAATCCCTATCCTTTCCCTTTCTTCTCTTTAAAGGAGAACTATGGGGTGAAGGCTTTTCCCCATAGTTCTCCTTAGGGTAACGGGAGGACACAAACTAGCGTCCTCCCGTCACCCTAGGCTCAGTATACCGCGAGCTGTTGCTCGCGGTATACTGAGACGCTGAAGCGGATCCTGACAATTGTGCCGGGATCCGCCCAGCTGCATGACTGACAGCTGGCTCTGCCTATCTAGAGGCAGAGCCAGCTGTACCCGCCCCCTCCCCCGTCCGTTCCGCCAGACAGCGCTGGCGGATCGGAGCGGGGAATCCAGCCCCTCCCCTGTCATGGCAGAGAGCCGTGACAGGATCGAGAGGTGAGCGAACGACGGGTTTGTGTTCGCTCACTTCCCAATCTACTGAGCCGACCTGTGACAGTCTCATTGTCACAGGTCGGCTAGAACTATGAGGTGAGTGAAAAGCACTCACCTCATAGTTCTCCTTTAACAAGCAATACATTTTGATAATACCTCTCACTATTTGGAAAGTTACCCATTTTGTTGGACTTTGTAGTATATTTCTAAACAACTTGTATACAGCAGTCCTGGCTATATATTTTGACCTAGATCATTTTAATCCTTCATACTGTTTTCCTACTGTATGTTCTTTATGGTTCATAGTAAGGATGCACAGATACTTTTCGAGTACCAGTGCCGATACTTGGCATTTTCATGAGAACTACCGGGGTTGCAGAGGTTGCAGCTGGGACCGGGCTCTGGCGCTCCACCACTGTCCTGAAGTCATTAGTCTGTATTGTTTTAGAGAAACTGTCACATGACAATAAACAAAAATGTATCAGTACTCGCAAAACTGGTATCTGTGCGTCACTATATTTATATTTATAAATCATACATTAAAACAGAGATGTACAAATCCCGGGAGCTCTGTGTGCTCCTTACACATGACAGCTTCCTCCTAATTTTTAAATTTTTCTCTAGTGTAGTCTTGGAGCTCAAAAGTATCGGTACTTGTACTCGTACTTGTACCGAGTACTGTACTTGGTATCTGCGCAACCCTAGTTCATAGCTACAGTATGTCATGGACTTGGATACTTTGCTTGCCATCTTTAAATTTTAGAATGTGACAAAAGGTCATAAAAATACCTCACACTCTCCCAGACGTTGGTAATTAGTATTATTTTTGCCCACTATAGAAAAAAATTTCTTTGAAAATAACATTTCCTGGTTTGGATCCAAAAATGTTGCCAACCTATTGCTCATCTCTGCTAGCAGGGCTGGAATATGGGTGAGCTCCACAAGCAGCGGCCATGTCATCAAGATTACTAGACATGTGCGATTCGTTTCGTTCCGAATCAAAATTCGGACGAATTTTCGGAAATTCGGACATTCGGATGTATCCGAATTCCGAATTACAGACATAACGAATGCAAACGAATCCGAATTTCCATTTCTGAAATTCGGTAGCGTTCGTACGAACGTTCGTTTCGTTTTCTTTTCTTATTCGTTTCGTTCGTTGGAGCAAAATGACATTAGAGAAGGAGAAAAATATTTTTTCCCCCTCAAATGTTACTTTTGCTGCAAACGAACGAAACGAATAAGAAACGAATAAGAACAGAAAACGAAACGAACGTTCGAACGAACGCTACCGAATTTCGTCCGAATCCGAATTCCGAATCCGAATTGACTTTCACACCTGAATCCTGAAAAACGAAATAACACAAATCCGAATTTAAAACGAAACGAAACTAAACGAATTTTTTGGCAGTGCACATGTCTAAAGATTACATTAGAGGAGATGATGATGCTGACGAGAGAGGTGGCAATAAGACTTGTTGTCAGAACCATAATCAGCAAGACAAAAGGTCACAAAACTGTGGATTAAGGTATTCGTGGGAGTTATAATTATGATTATTCAGGATTTATATAGTGCCTACAGTTTGCACAGAACTTTAAAAAATGAAGGGAGGCAGTACAGTTACAGTACAATTCAATACAGGAGGGTGAGGGGGGTGCTGCTCCAGAGAGCTTACAATCTAGTAGGTAGAAGTAATACAAAAGGTATTCATTGTGAGGGATGAGCTCATGGAAAAAGTACAGTTAGTATGTGGAGGTGGGATAGGCTTCTCAGCAGGATAACCTAAAGGTAGATAGTAGGGATGCACCAATATATCGGCCGCCGAAACATATCGGACGAAAATGGCACTTTTGGCTAAATGCCGAAAGTGCCATTTTCCTGCCGATACATGCGCGCATCCCTGCTTTCTTCTCTCCCCGCTGGGCGCTGCTCTGTGTCCCAGCGGGGAGGAGAGAAAGTGTGACAGCCAGCCGAGCGCTGCGGGAGGAGAGCGCTGTGACCGGCCGGCGTCTCCCCTCCCACACCGCTCAGCCTCCTATCACAGTCTGGCAGAGCGGTGTGTGGGCGGAGACAGCCCGCGCTGTCACAGGAGGATGAGCTCTTCGCCCGCACCGCTCGCTCAGCCTCCTGTGACAGCGTGTGTCAGGAAGTAGAGCGGTACAAGCAGTCAATTGATCACTGAGTGTTTGTAGATAATTGAGGACATGGTATGTTTACTATATCCTCAATTATGAATGAAGGGGAAGTGATCTAGATCCTCTCCTGTCCATTCATGATTGTGGTTATAGTAAACATGCCAAGTTATCAATGAACAGGAACACTCATAGAGGATTCCTGTTTTATAACAGGGGCTGGAGAAAAAGAGATCGAGGACTTTGTGTCTCTGAGGACTCTGTGTCCTCAATCTCTTTTTCTATTTAAAAAGGGAAATATCAGGGGTCTGTTTAGACCCCTAATATTTCCCCGAAGCCCAACAAAAATGTAAGTAAAAAATAAAAATATTTAATAAAAAATGAATAAATTAATACAAATAAATATTAAAAAATGTAAAGGTAGATAGAGTAAGAGATAGCTGACAGATGGTGGAAGGGAGTTGCAGAAAGTGGGAGAGGAGGTGGGCGGAGGTGATGAAGGAGCTAGAAAGCAGGAGGTCTTGAGAGGAGCGGAGTGGACAGTTTGGGTGATATTTTGAGATGAGGTTGGAGATGGATCTGGGAGCAGAGTTGTGGATAGCTTTGTAAATGGTTGTTAATATTAAAAAAAAAATCTCAATAGGCAAGGGGGGAGCCAGTGGAGGGATACAGATTGCTTACGATCATAGAGGAGGACAATAATGATATTTCAATATATGTATGTATTTTTTTATATTTATATTATATATATTTTAAACATAGGAGATACGTCCTATAAAAACTTCAGTGCCCCCCACTATAGCCAGCAATTGCTGGCTGTCAAAGTGATAGATGTTAATTTCAAATGATCAAGCTCAGGATTGTGCTTGGTTGCCTGTTTACTGGCACTTCAGCAGGGCTTCTGATGGCTTCGAACGAGGAAGCGATGAGAGCAGAGTGCTTCCTAATTCAGTGATTACAGAGCAGATCGGAGAGTGGACGTTCCTCGGTCTGCTCCCATTCTTTATCCTGACACTATTTACCATGGTCCCTGGAAGGGGTTGGTGTGCCCACACGCAGCCATGTAAAAGCGATGGGGTGGCTCTATGGCTGCCCGAATCACATTCAGTGAACAACCGGGAGCTGGCTGATGAGAAATGGAAGGAAGGCAAAAAAAAACCCTCACCACAGGATCCACTTCTGCCCACTGAACACCCACCTGTCACCCCAACCAGACCTCACGGCATCACCAGGAGGTCATCACCTGCGTGCTCATCCATCTCATCACACGTGAGTGCCCATTTCTCATTTCCACCCGCTTTCACCTGATTCACTGTTTTTTTCCCCTAGTCTATCCAACTCCACAAAGTTCGCACCATGTTCCCAGGTCCTGCAGAGGCACGGAAAAGCTTGAAAACCACGATGGGGGTTGCGGAGTGAGGGTGGAACACATACTGTATAGTAGAAGTGAACAGCTCTACAGCCATCAAGATCATGTGTACTCAAAAACCCTCCACCTGCATAAAAACAAGTAGATCATAGCTGCAGCAGTTTATTGCGCCCTAATATGTTCTCATAAGGATTTTTGAAATATGTGCAGGCACAAACATTTTTTAGTGACTTGTTTATGCTTTTCTTGTGTACATGCATATAATGTGTAGGTGCTCAAGATTTTTTTTCTAATCACTTACACACCCCAATCATGTCCCTATCTATCCTGCCAGGCTTTCTGTGCACCACTAAGTTGTTCAGCAAATCCCGTACAATAAAAAAAACCACAAAAAAATAAATTTGCAAGAAATAACTATGTGGTGTAAATACGGGCAGTCCCCGAGTTACATACAAGATAGGGACTGTAGGATTGTACTTAAGTTGAATTTGTATGTAAGTCGGAACAGGTACATTTTTTGAAGTGTAACTCAACATTTTTTAGTTTTGGATAGCATAGGGAAGGGTCACGTTTGTTTTGCTGTCTGTTCCCGTAGTTCAGAAGATTATAATATAATTTTTTTTTAAAAATTAATTTAAAATGACACACCAACTTCCGGTTCTGATGAGGTAGAAGTGTCTCCTCAGCTCTCTGTCCCGCTACGGCTTGGATCAACACCCGACTTCTTATCTGGCCATACCGCTCAAGTTGCTGACACCCGCTGATCTCCCGGACCTATTCGTATCTCAATCGTCCACGGCCAGACGCTCATTACAGGAGCTCTGTGACGGAGACGCCGCAGTCCACAAGATGGCGCTGGCTGAGCCCATGACACAGAGTGCACAGGGAGATTCGTCAGTTGAGATGACTCGCTTAAACACACAGTGCAGCATAGATTATAGCAGACTGGCTTCAGAGGTGGCCTCCCACCTGAAACATGATATTGCCACCATTATAGCGGATGCCATAAAACTTCAAATGGGCAACATAGCGGCCATCTTAGATACGCATCAATCGCAGCTGACAAACGCGGAAAACCGCATAAACAAATTGGAATGTCATTCCCAAGAAACACAAACATACCTTAAAGTGACATCACATAAGATGCAAATGCTAGCTTAAAAGGTAGATGACCTGGAAAATAGGTCACACAGAAATAATCTGCGAGTGATCGGCCTCTCTGAAGCAGTGAGACCTGGTGATCTTGCAGAATTCTGCGCTGATACCATCCCTCGAGCCCTAGGTCTCTCTCATTCATTTGTAGTGGAATGGGCACACAGATTAGGTGCATCCAGGGATGACGCTCGCCCAAGACCAGCCAATGTACGCTTTTTAAACTATGCAGATAAACAGCTGTTATTTCAAATATATCGCACTCAGCGGAATCTTGTGGCGGGAGGACACAAACTCCTATTATTTGCTGACTATTCGGCTGATCTCTCAAAACGAAGGAAAGCTTTCCAAGATGTATGCCAAATTCTGGTACAGCGCAGATTGAAGTTTGCTTTAGCATATCCAGCAACTTTCCGTATCACTGGCCAAGATGATACAGTTGCGTCTTTTGCATCACCTGATAAAGCTAGAATCTTTATTCAACATATGGAGGAGACTGGCTCTAGCTCACCCATCAAGAGCCCTCCTAGAAAAAAGAGGCCAGAAGCCAACTCTTGAACATATATGTAGATCCCACAGATTGATATCTGTATTTGCTCAAATTCTTTACTTAGGCGGGACGAATGGAGTGTCCGATTTTATTACTTCAAATGCGTTTCTCGCGGATTTTTGAGGCGGTCATATTGGCGATGCCTTACTTGTCCAGGGCTCGACCAACCACCTTCTTACTATGTACGCTCTCTAAAGAAAAAAGGAGGTCAACTACCAGATATCTCCTTACTCACAAGTTATTGCTACTTGCAGTTTTTTGTTTATTGTTCCTATTTTTGTTTTTTTGCATTTGAACCGGACATTCTTCTTTGGACTACACAGGGAATTCAGCATGGGGCACCCCTTTCAACCCTGTTCTCGCACAAATCTATTGCATTTTATCACTTCTAATCTTCCCTGCTGAAATTGCTGACATAGGATCGACCAGGGGCACTGGGACACCTGGTTATCCTTTCCATCATTGGTTGTTTCTTTTACATCTCTGGAGGTCTTCCTCTTCATTCTTCCCATGGGACCGCCATTGTAATTAATCTCGTGGAATGTGAAAGGTCTGAGATCGCCACACAAAAGGTCCAAAATCCTACGTCACCTTAAGAAGCTACAGGCTGATATATCACTTCTTCAGGAAACTCATCTTTCAAGCAAGGACATTCAACGCATGAAAAAATCTTGGGTGGGGCTTGCATGTGGTGCTCCTGCCTCAGGACGGAAAGCAGGGGTGGTCACTCTTCTCAATAAATCGCTCCCTTGTGATGTTCTTCAGCAACAACACGATATGCAGGACGGTCGCTGGTCCTTCATCTCCCTACGTATTGGCACCAGACATTTGGATATCTTAAATGTTTACGGGCCCAATTCGGACAATAAGCCTTTTTGCGAGTTCCTTTTATCCAAAGCTACCTCTCAACAACCTAATTCCTTCTTTCTGATAGGCGGAGACTTTAATGCTGTGCCATCTCCATCAGAAGATCGCCGACGGGATGATAGTTCACGCCCTACCTGGACTCCCCAAGACAAGCATTTTTCAACTATGCTCTCTGCTAGTGGGCTCGAGGATGCCTGGCGCTATTATCATCCCCTAGATAGAGATTACACGCACTATTCTCATGTTCATCATACTTTTTTGCGTATAGACTTATTCCTGGCTGCACCCTCCAGTATTCACTAGATTGAATCCATTTCTATTGAGGACATGGTGATATCAGACCATGCACCGATTGCTTTGTCCTTGCAGGGTCTGATATGTTCCACACCACCTGTGATATGGAGGTTTCCGACATATCTAATGTCTGATGAGGGCCTTTGCGCCAACCTTAAAATGTGGTGGCATGAGTATTACACTGACAACTTGCAACATCTCTCTAACCCTATTCTGTTTTGGGAAACTGCAAAGGCGGTGCTTAGGGGTAGAATCTTAGCCTATGCAGCGGTAAAAAAGAAATTGACAAAAGCACAATATAGCAGAGCATGTCTGGAGGTCAGACAGTCCTACCTTGCTTTTAAATCTAACGCTTCCGAAGTATTTAGAACGCGCTGGTTACTGGATAAACAAAAATGCGACCACTGGCTCCAAATCCTTGACCGACAAATTAGATCGGACAAAGATCTTGCTTTCTTTAAATTTGGTAATAAATCTGGCAAATTGTTGGCGAACCTAGCTAAGGGTCAAAGACCTTCATCCCACTTGACTCGTTTGTCCGATTCGGAGGGCAATATCCACGGTGACGCCAACAAAATATCTAAGATTTTTCGTGACTATTACGAATTATTGTACACAGCTAAATTCTCTGATCCTACAGGGGGCGATGATTTCCTTCAGTTGGAAGATTTGCCCTCTCTGTCGGCAGAAGACCTACTTACACTAAACAGAGAAATTACTGTTCAGGAAATTCAAAACATTATTAAAAAATCATCCCAAGCCAAGGCCCCTGACCCCGATGGCTTATCCAATGAATTCTATAAGATCCTCATAGGAGAAGCACCCCATGTTCTCACACCGCTCTTTAATCACATTCTCACCACCTCGGTTTACCCACCTACCTTTAACCAAGCTTACATACGTTTACTACCGAAAAAAGGTAAAGACCCACTTTTAGCTGGCTCATGTAGGCCAATCTCGCTGCTAAATCAGGACGCAAAATTTCTATCTAAACTAATGGCAGATAGACTGGCCAAGATTCTACCCTGCCTCATAGGAGAAAATCAGTCAGGTTTTGTGACAGGTCGCTCTGCGATATTAAATGTTAGAAAAATTGTTTTAGCCATGGAACATGTTCGGTTGTCGGGTCCTTCTCCGCGCCCCGTCGCTCTTTTTATCGTTGCACGCGGAGAAGGCCTTTGATAATGTTAACTGGCGTTGGCTCATGAAGGTATTGATGATGATGGGCTTCTCTGGTTCTTTTCTCAACTTTGTCTCTACTATGTACTCTTCTCCTTCCGCTCAAATTTATACCTCTACGATGCTTTCTTCTTCGTTCACATTACAAAAAGGTACACGCCAGGGATGCCCTTTATCCCCACTACTCTTTAATATTGTTCTAGAACCTCTCTCTCGCTTCTTGTCTTCACCCGGGGTTTTTACAGGCATTCCCATAGGCAAAGAAGAGTTCAAGTTGGCAATGTTTGCAGAGGATATTGTTCTAATTATCTCTGACCCTCGTTCGCAGTTACCTAAAATTTTTCAACATATCACTCTATATGGTCAGTTTTCGGGTTTGAAAAGCAAAATTATGTTTATTAACGGACAATGCCCTGCTGAAGATTCCCAATGGCTTAAACATTTTGGTTTACAATTAAAAACCCAATATATTACATACTTGGGTATTCACATCCCCCTACTGCCACTAATCTCTACTCTCTAAACATTTTACCAATCATCCAGAGTATAACTAAAGATTTACAAACCTGGCGAGAGTTGCCTTTGTCCTTTTTAGGCAGAGGTCACCTCATTAGGATGATTAGTTTCCCGCGCCTTTTATATCCTACGCAAATTTTGCCTGTCTTGCTCAAACATAAAGACATTAAAAATATTACAGATGCCTTCCTAAACTTTATTTGGAGGGGCAAAAAACATCGTATAGCCCTACAAAAACTTTACAAACCCAACCTTCAATTGGGTATTAATTTACAGAATATTCGGATTTACAACTTAACATGTCTCTATAGACATGTCAGGGATTGGTTATTTGATACCCATCATTACTCCAATTTTGTATTGGAGCAATCAGCAGTATCCCCATGGTCCCTCTCGGGTATTTTACACACTCCCCTACAATTACTTCCTACCACTATTAAGCATAATATTATTTTTAAAGACACAGTGATCACCTGGGGAGAGTGTCGTAAGCTTTTTGGAATACAGGGGTCTGTATCCCCATTTATGCCGATGACCTCGACTCCGGGATTTCCACAAGGTGCCTCCTCTAAAATATTCTCCCTATGGAAGGGTAAAGGCTTAACACTCCTTCAACATTTTTTATCGCCTCAGGGTACATGTCTCTCTTTTCCTACACTCCAACAAAAATATGGGATCCCCCCCACTAATTTTCTTGTATACTATCAGATTAGTAATTTTATTTGTCACAATCTTCCTGTCACCTCTATTTCCACTGGTCCTGCACTGCCACTCAGATTAATTCAACCCTCATCCATCAAACTAACACTATCAGATATATATAGTGTTCTTCGGGATTATGATACATCAACATCCATCTCCTACCCCATGCATATACATAAATGGGCCTCCTTTCTCCAACTCCCCCCGGATGTTGTTTTGGATAAACTTACAAGAGGTTGGCATCGTATTCGTAAAGTTACAATTTGTGAGAAATGGGAGCGAGATCCTGTTTAAATTAATACATAGAGCCTATCATGCGTTCAATATTATACCCAAGTGCATGCAAGACCAATGGCTTGCCCCAAATGTAAGGCACACTTACCAGATATCTCTCACCTTTTCTGGACCTGCCCCGCCATTCAATCATTTTGGACCCTCATTTTATCCTATATGCAATCCATCACTGGCATATGAATTGATGTTGAACCGTTAATATGTTTATTTCATGACTCACTACCTTTCTCTGCGGGACAGCAACCATCTCTACAGCGCTGGGAACATCTTTGCTTACTAGGAGCAAAGAAATTTATTTTACAAAAGTGGATTTTGAAAGATCCTCCCCAAATTTTGGATTTGAAAATGTACCTGTTTAAATTTTTATCTATGGATATATTAGATGCAAGTTCCAGTCCCACTGTTAAATGGACAAATTTACCTGATTGGCATGATTTTATTCATAAAGATACATCCAATAACAATAGGCAGGATATGAATTTGTTTCTCTTGTCTACTACCGGCTATACATTATAGGTTTACGGGTACACATGTGCAATTTTAATAGAGGAATAACCCCCACCAATTGGGGGGGGGTTAAGGTTTTAACTAGTGCCTCATTACTAGTACTTCATTACATGCTCCCAAAATAAAATATTATTCGCATCTTTGGACCATCGTTCACCAGCAGCCATCTGCCTATGCGTATGCATATGTATACTCAAACACTAAACACTCCTTTACTCTAGACCTTTTACTTATCTCACTTGTCATAGCAATTCTTTAACAACTTGCGAGAATCTAAATGATATAACTCACTTTTATGATCTGGTTTATTATTGTTTATTATTGTGAATTACATTGTAATCTGACCTTATTCACTCTCTTTTACTTTATGTTTTCAGCTTTTTCGTTTTGAAGCTGTTGCAGTATGTCTTATTCTTCTTACTTAGTTTCTTTCACATTAATTCTCAAAGTTTCTTCTTCTATACTCTAATTACAACGAATATGAGGTAACTTATTCTTTGTTCCAGACACATTTGATGATTGATATGCTACTGAGTTCTGCACAACTCCAGTACAATATGTTGTAGATTTTTATGTCATCTAACTTATTGTCCCAAATGTACTGTTTCTGTTATCTTATATTCTTTAACAATAAACGTTTATGCTAAAAAAAAACAACCAGGAATCCCTAAAGAACCAGGACCAACCATCTTTACCCCTCGCCGATGACTTCGCTACACTCCTTACCTAATGGTAAGTTTCTACATTTGTTTTGATTTGCTCTACACAAAATCCTCATCTTCGTATATTTTATATATTTGTGTTTTCTGGGACAAATTGGATCAACCATCGAACACACAACTCGGATTCGGGAATTAAAACCGATCCTTTACTCTAGACCTTTTACTTATCTCACTTGTCATAGCAATTCTTTAACAACTTGCGAGAATCTAAATGATATAACTCACTTTTATGATCTGGTTTATTATTGTTTATTATTGTGAATTACATTGTAATCTGACCTTATTCACTCTCTTTTACTTTATGTTTTCAGCTTTTTCGTTTTGAAGCTGTTGCAGTATGTCTTATTCTTCTTACTTAGTTTCTTTCACATTAATTCTCAAAGTTTCTTCTTCTATACTCTAATTACAACGAATATGAGGTAACTTATTCTTTGTTCCAGACACATTTGATGATTGATATGCTACTGAGTTCTGCACAACTCCAGTACAATATGTTGTGATTTTTATGTCATCTAACTTATTGTCCCAAATGTACTGTTTCTGTTATCTTATATTCTTTAACAATAAACGTTTATGCTAAAAAAAAACAACCAGGAATCCCTAAAGAACCAGGACCAACCATCTTTACCCCTCGCCGATGACTTCGCTACACTCCTTACCTAATGAAAATCTGTGTGGGCCTAGTCTCAATTGATTGAGCCTGTTGCTAGGAGACAAGGACGATAAACCTGTGTGGGCCTAGTCTCAAATGATTGAGCCTGTTGCTAGGAGACAAGGACAATAAGCCTGTGTGGGCCTACTCTCAATTGATTGAGCCTGTTGCTAGGAGACAAGAACGATGAGCCTGGGAAGCGGAAGGAGCAGAGCTGTGTGCTGGAGATGTACAGGTATGGGGCAAAGGGGCTGATCAGGATACCGTACACTGATATCATTGGATTATAGGGAGCAGGGCAGAAGATATACTGGATGATGTGATCATTTAAGAAGATATACGGATGATGGGATCATTTAGAGCAATTGGGGACAAAGCTTTCACCTCTCCTGCCATTACTAAATACAATGACACTCATTGGGGTTTGTTTACTAAAAGGAGCCGGGGTAGCCAAACCTTGACCTTACAACTGTGGTAAAACTACAAATCCCAGCCTGCCTCTGCCTCTGGGAGTCATGCCTGCAGCTGTAATCTTGCAATGCATCATGGGACTTGTAGTGCCACAGCAGCTGGAGTGCCCAGGTTTGGATAGCCCTGTAATAGAGCAGGTACACCAATTCACTTTGCAAAGAATACCTCAGGGGTAGGCGACCTTGGCGCTCCTGCTCTGATGCTGTGATGGAACTACAAGTCCCATGAGGCACTGCAAGACTTTGACAGCTGAAGGCTTGCCTTACAGAGTGAGAGGCATGATGGAATTTGTAGTCTCACCACAGCTGGAGGGCCGAGGTTGCCTATCTCTGCAATAACTGGTCATATGCAAGGAAAATAAATAAGCAACCCCCCCCAAAAAAAATATGATTTTTGCTGCTCACATGTGATTGGCTGATTGAAGTCACAGTGTGGCCAAGTGATTTGTTGTACTTTGCAAAGAGAGTTTTCACTTAGCGCCCATTCACACCTGTGCATTGCCGGAGCACCGTGTAAAATGTGCATTGTACTGTGCATGTCTATAAATGCACGGCAAAGTACGTACTGCAGTGCATTGCTATTCATTTTGACTAGTACCTCAGCACACTAACACAACGCAGTGCACATGTGTTATAACCTCGTGCGTGGATGTGACCGATCAGTGTGCTGCACTGCGTTACGCTAATAGTGTGCTATACCGCATATTCAGTGGGTTGTGGGCCATTTAAAATTAATCTGCTTCTTGACACAGACTCAGGCGGGCTCTGCGGGGTCTATGGCGGGCTCTGCTGGGTCTCAGTTAGGCTCTGCAGGGTCACTCTCAGGCGGGCTCTGCAGGGTCACTCTCAGTTAGGCTCTGCAGGGTCACTCTCAGGCAGGCTCTGCAGGGTCACTCTCAGGCAGGCTCTGCAGGGTCACTCTCAGGTGGGCGCGGCAGGGTGACTCTCAGTTAGGCTCTGCAGGGTCACTCTCAGGCGGGCTCTGCAGGGTCACTCTCAGGCGGGCTCTGCAGGGTCACTCTCAGGCAGGCTCTGCAGGGTCACTCTCAGGCGGGCTCTGCAGGG
>NW_017309582.1:54520-57999 GCF_000935625.1 Nanorana parkeri
TCTCAGGCAGGCTCTGCAGGGTCACTCTCAGGCGGGCTCTGCAGGGTCACTCTCAGGCGGGCTCTGCAGGGTCACTCTCAGGCAGGCTCTGCAGGGTCACTCTCAGTTAGGCTCTGCAGGGTCACTCTCAGTTAGGCTCTGCAGGGTCACTCTCAGGCAGGCTCTGCAGGGTCACTCTCAGTTAGGCTCTGCAGGGTCACTCTCAGTTAGGCTCTGCAGGGTCACTCTCAGGCGGGCTCTGCAGGGTCACTCTCAGGCGGGCTCTGCAGGGTCACTCTCAGGCAGGCTCTGCAGGGCCACTCTCAGGCAGGCTCTGCAGGGTCACTCTCAGGCGGGCTCTGCAGGGTCACTCTCAGTTAGGCTTTGCAGGGTCACTCTCAGGCGGGCTCTGCGGGGTCTATGGTGGGCTCTGCAAGGTCACTCTCAGTTAGGCTCTGCAGGGTCACTCTCAGTTGGGCTCTGCAGGGTCACTCTCAGTTGGGCTCTGCAGGGTCACTCTCAGGTGGGCTGTGTGGGGTCTCAGATGGGCTACAGGGTCTCTGTTATGTGCTGGGTCTCATGCGGGCTCTGCAGAGTCTCTGGTGGGCTGTGCAGCGATGAGTGGCAGAGTGATCTCTTCTTTGGCTCTGATGTCAGGGCCAGCAGGAGCAGAGCTAAAGAGATGCAGATGGAGCAGGCATGGGAACTGTTCTGGAGGTTTTTTTTGGTGGGGTGAGGGGGCGATTTTGGAGGGCCCCATTACAAAATTTTGCTATGGGGCCCTGTGATTTCTAGTTACGCCCCATGATCTCTATATACACTGATCTCTATATATACACTGATCTCTATATACACACTGATCCCTATATACACTGATCTCTATATACACTGATCTCTATATACACACTGATCTCTATATACACTGATCTCTATATATACACTGATCTCTATATACACTGATCTCTATATACACTGATCTCTATATATACACTGATCTCTATATATACACTGATCTCTATATACACTGATCTCTATATATACATTGATCTCTATATACACACTGATCCACTGACACTGGCCCACCATAGACCCCCCAGAGCCCCCCTGAAACCCTGCAGAGCCCACCTGAGACCCCGCGCAGCCCACCTGAGAGTGACCCTGCAGAGCCCACCATAGACTCTCTATGGTGGGTTCTGCAGGATCTCAGGTGGGCTGGTCGGGGTCCTTTTCCCTGCACACTGCACTCCTCTTACCTGCAGGCCCTAAATCACCTGCTGGACTCAGGCCCCCTCCACCTCCGCTGCTACCACCGGACAGGGCCTCCTCCACTGGCGGATCCGGGCCTCCTCCACCACCACACCAGACCGCCGCTTCTGAGTCCCGGTCTTCGCCACTGCCACCGGGCCCCTGCCTCCTCCTCTGCCGCTGCCAACTGCCCTGGGTCCCATAGCGATCACATGGGTCGCTATGGCCGTCATTGCGCCACGGCAGTGATCTCTATTGTTACGGGTTTATGTATATTTTATGAGTTGTTTGTTTGGTGTGCATTTGCAAATGTCTTCTGTTTTGTTTTGTGAGACTCATATTTGTTGTCTGGAATTTATACCAACATGACAACCTTTTATATTTGGGTTGTGTGGTCCAAATGGGCCCAAAAGAGGGGCACCAAGAGAAGGTCAGATTGGCCCAGACGAGGATATGTGGATAAGGAAGGCAAAATATGGTCCTTGGTTGGTCCAACGCCTAAATGAATGGCCTAAAGAAGCAGAAAGGGACTAAGAATGCGATACCTAAAGACAGCCGAGTAGATGTACAAATGTGGTGTCACCAGCAAATGCAACGTCACATTGTTTAGCCTGATGAAGGGACTGCATGTGGTTCCAATACGTTGCCTTTGCTTGTGACACTGTGTTTATCCTAACATCAATAAAAGACAGATGGGTGATGATCGATCGGTGTGCTGGTGACCTCATGATCTCTTTTAGTCTTTCGGCGCCATCCGTTGGCCCTTACAGCACCCATTTAGGTCATGACATGTGCCCGGATTCCTGATTGGCTATGAGCCGGGTCATAACGTGCCAGCTGGCTTCCTGATTGGCCAGGAAGCCAGGCTTCCTCACAGTGTCGCTAGGCAGAGTGAAGCCGGCTTCCTAACCAATATAGAAATCCGGGCGCATGACATGACCAGCCTCCCGGACTCCTGATTGGCTGGGAAGCAGACACCATGTTCCCTCGCGGCACTGCCGGTCAGGAGGAATCTCCCTCTGACCAGAAAATCCAGTATTGGGGTAAGTATTGGAGATTTTGGGTGAGTACAAGTAGTCGCCCAGATAATCGGTATCGGACTCAGTATTGATACCAGTATTAGTATTGGTGCATCCCTAATTAAAAGACAAGGACCTGTGTATCCCATAATGCATCATTTAATTTAATCACATGAAAATATTGCTATGTCATAATATATGTTTTCTGATTTCCATCCATTGGCAGAGTTACTGGGGATGAAAATCTACTCGGATGTGATCCGGCGGCCTGGGTGATGGGTGAAGACATAATGCGCTCTCCTGTCCTACATGAGTGTCATCTGCATGGCGTCTCCCAGCAGAGACCAGAACAGAAGCCAAGGAGTTTCATGGAATTGAGGTCAGAAAATACAGACATAATATTCATGTTTATAGAAGTCACTGAGATAAATAACCACCAGAAGCAGAATATATTATGAAATAAAATGTAATAAACTAGCCGGTCACATGACAAAGAGATGCCCCGATCCCAAAACACGTGTTTTACCTTCTCCCCCGTCTCCTAATCTTGTCTCCCCAACAAATAAGTTTAAAGGGGAGAGAGACGCATTATGAGTGCCGGAGATTGTGAAATGAATAAAAGGTGATGAGTAGAGATGAGAATGGGTTTGAACCCAACCCGGTCTGAAGCTGAGTTCCTCCAATCATGAAGGGAGATACTCCCGAACACGGAAGGCACACCCAATTAGATGTGGGCAGGGAATTCTCCCCCCGCAGCGTGACGGGAGCAAAGGGGCCGAGTGCAAGCGACGTCATTGACCTTATGAGGCCATAGTAATTAAATGACATTTACCTAATATGGTAAGATACTTGACATCAGCACAAGCATCCCGCCCCATTGCTTATGGTCAGCTGCGGGGCGGGGAACGCCCTGGCCTACAGCTGATTGAGCAGGAGGCCCCATTAACTCTTTTATGTTTGGAGGAGTTCAAGCTTGGACCAGGTTCAAACCTGAGTCAGACAATGACGGTGCGAGGGGTCAGACAATGACGGTGCGAGGGGTCAGACAATGACGGTGCGAGGGGTCAGACAATGACGGTGCGAGGGGTAAGACAATGACGGTGCGAGGGGTAAGACAATGACGGTGCGAGGGGTAAGACAATGACGGTGCGACTTTTGTTACATTTTTAGCTTATCGTTTACTTTTTTTTAAAAATGTGTTTAACCTCTTGCCGTCCGCCCGTAGTAGAAAAACGG
>NW_017309582.1:58906-59487 GCF_000935625.1 Nanorana parkeri
CGGTGGGAGGGGTCAGACAATGACGGTGGGAGGGGTCAGACCAGTGGCAGAACTATAGCTACCCAGGTGGCCGCTATGAGGCCCGGGGCACAGGGGGGCCCGGTCAGCACCAAGAATAAAGGGGCCAATAGCATAACAGATGGTGTGTCTGCTTCAGGCGCAGAGATAAGGAGAGGGGCCGCCGGGCACTAACGAGCGACCCGGGCCGGTCAGGCAGGTTATGGGGCCCCGGCCGTGAGGACCCAACAGGCAGCGGACTGTGTAATGAGAGACCCACCTCTGGCTGTGCTGTGTTTTCCCCGTGCCGGAGTCTCCCCTGCCCCAGTCTGTTTTTAGCAGCCTCCCCCGAACTTCCTCCGACCGTGCTTTCTGCTGTGTGAGAAGACCAGAGCTGCCAGGAGGTGTCAGTGTTGGTTGAGGTGACTTTCAAGTTAACTTCTATTCTATCACTCAGGGAACTACAAGTCCCAGCATGCCCACATTGTCCCTGTACTCCTCTGGGGATATGTGGGTGGTTTCCAGGGACAATGAGGACATGCGGGGACTTGTAGTTGCCTTAGTGATAAGGGGGGTGTACAGGG
>NW_017309583.1:0-5874 GCF_000935625.1 Nanorana parkeri
ACACACACACACACACACACACACACACACACACAATTCAAAGCAGACCTTCAGCTTGAGTCCAATGATTTTGTCTAGCTTAAGATGATGTCATCAGTCTGCTGCGGGCAGGAGGAAGCAGTGATCAGACTGCATAAAGTTACATTAAAGTCCATGCATTAAGGTATAGGTTACTCCAAAATATAATATATATGTGTTATGTTCTGGTTTGAAAATGTGGCCTGTTGTCTTTTGATTGCTTTGTTAGCTCCGATCTGTCCTAGCATGGTTAGTTTGCATCTCTGAGGCTGCCGCTGTCCAGCCCTGCACAGTTTGACTGACAGCAGCATGCGTCTGTCTCTGCCTATTATTTGGGAGCTACAGGACACCGTGACTACACATGGTATGTATGTACTCCCACATCATGATGTTGTCATGCATAACCGCTTAGACCTGCAGAATTAAAGTGACAGCAGCTTGCAGAAGCTGTCATTTGTCACAAGGAGTCTCCTCCCCCACCAATCAGAGCCTTGGATTAAGTGCTGAATATAAATCACGTAGCTGCTTATAAACATTTAAAAAAAGGCATCTACAATTAGTTTTTTACACTGATATGTTTTGCCGTATATTAGTCATTGTAAATGTTGTTTTACATTGCAAGGGTTCACATACATTTTAACCACTTGCTGACCCCCTTCCTGTCCAGGTCATTTTCCAGTTTTCAGCGCTGCATTACTTTGGCTGACATTTATTCCGTCATGCAACGCTGTACTGAAATTCATTTTATACTATTTTTAGGGGACAGATAGAGCTTTCTTTTGGTGGTATTTAATCATCACTGGGGGTTTTAATTTTTTACTATAAAATTAAAAAAGCTGAAAATTTTGAAACAAAAAAAAAACAGTTTTCCCTTTACTATGTTATGAAACATTTATTATCACCCCAATTTTTTGGTAAAATATAAAAGACGGGGTCGCATCGGGTAAATAGACACCAAACATGTCAAGTCTTAAAATTGCGTGCGTCCACGAAATTGCAAAAAACGACACCATAATTGGCCATAGGCGACACTTTTACCGCTCATCAGTTTAGTGTTATCAGTGACTAATGGCCCAAGAATTATTGCTCATGATCCGAAAATCGCGGTGATATGTAACATGTACGCAGGGTCTTTAAAATGCACAGGTAAGAATGGGCCCTAGGGGCTTATTCAAACTCTTCTGTGTTATCCTGTGAACAAGCAACACCTAGTGACCACTCCCAGTACTGCAATGTACTGCTAATGGTTTAGAGCCTTGGTTCTCAACTGGTGGGTCGCGACCCCTTGTTCAGTGGGTCCCCACATGCCTTCCACTTTTCTAGATGAAAGTGTGTCAGCTTGAGGTGGGGTGGGCTGGAAATATGGCCATAAGGGAGCTCCATTCATATGTGCATTGCTTACAGCTCATCACATTCTGACTCCTGGCACCTCTAAAGGGTGCGCATGGGAGCTGTACAAACAATGCACATATGTATGGAGCTCCATCACAGCACAGCAGCCCACAATTGGACCCCAAGCTGAGCATCCACTCCAGTTAAGACTAGTACAGTGCGTTAATCACATAGTCCCATGCGATTAATACACTGTACAACACAGTCGCACCTACTGTGCGTTCTAGTGTGGAAGGTGTGTTGCGTTGCTATTAATTTGAATGACACCCCAAATGCGCCTCCGGCCCACAGTCCGATTGCCTGCACCCGAATGCCTGGTACTGCAATGCCGTGCATTACGTTGCAGTGCGACTTGGGTCACGACTTAATGACCAAGGACACATGTGGGTCCTGAGGTTACACAGGTTGAGAACCACTGGTTTAGAGTACAATATACTGTTATGGTATAGTATGGGGTATAGCATTAGTTAGACCTATTTTTACAGTGACTCTCAAGCAACCAGAAACTACATTTATTCGGAATCTACAGAACCCTGTGGATGCCGGATAACGGGCAGTTTACTGTATATTTTAAAGTTTTTCTAGTTTGAACAGTGATCATTTCAAAACAGCCAATATATTGACCCCCTTTATCCCCCAATAATGCACCCCCCTACAGTAAAGAAAAACAAACCCTATACTTACTTCCTCTCGGGTGTCTTCTCCCTCTTCCATCAGTGGTGGTATAAGCTTTGAAATGATGGACAGTGGAGCCACATAATGGAGGAACATTCTGCAGCATTCTTCCCATGAGATCTGGGCAGGGGGAGGACCTGTGACTCCCTAGTCTCGCAGGAAGTGGGTTGAACAATGCTGGGCATCATTCATGGAAGAGGAGTGTTGGTCGGGAGCTTGAGCAGTAAGTGTGCTCCAGAGATAAGGTGAGTATAGCAGCCAGGCCTCTTTTTTTTAATCTACTAAAACACTGCAGAATCTGACTCACCATCATGGGAGCAACGAAGCAACACCTGAGCAGGTTTGTTAGTCTGACACAGTCCTACCTGCCCTTACCACAGCACCACCTGTCCCTGCCTAACAGCAAGCTTCTGCCACACAGAGAGCAGACGGCATTGTATGAAAGCTAGGGCTGCAACCAACTAATTGATTAATCAATAATAATCGATACTGAGAAAAGTTGTCAACTATTCTCATTATCGATGAGTCGGTTGGATGCCCTAGCTCTCTCCCCCACGCTGGGAGGAGGGCACAGCAAGCAGTGGGCAGGTGCAATAGCCAGCCTGCTATTGCAATTTTAAATGGCCAATAACAGGCTGGCTATTGCACCTGCCCACTACCTGCTGTATTTACAATCAGCTGCCATCTATTGAATCTTGCCACTGGCAGCTGTCATTCCCTGGCTGAAGCTATTTAAGCGCCATGTGCTTCCAGTACAATTATTGAAAACATATATATATATATAGATAGATAGATAGATAGATAGATAGATAGATAGATAGATAGATAGATAGATAGAATCTATATATAAAAAAAAAAAAAAAGAAGGATGGGGAAAAAAAGTAATTGTCGGTTTCAGCCTGACAAATTCTGCTGCGGGAGGTGCGTTGCAGTGCCATTCATTTCAATGGCACCCCAAACGCGGCCTCCACCCACAGTGTGATCGCCGGCACTGGATGGTACCACGATGCCCTGCGTTCCAGCTCAGCGCGATTGCGAAAAAATGTGCACGCAGTTTTATTCTGAAGTAAACTTTGTAACATGGCATTTGTGTATATTATTTTAAATAAAAGATTTAATTTTTAATCCGATTAATTGAAAAAAATAAATCGTCCAACTAATCGATTAGGAAAATAATAGTCAGTTGCAGCCCTACTGAAAACCCATGTACTGTATATGAGCCCTTTCCATTGCCAGGCATGGCCAAATGTGCAACTGACTGACCACCCACTACCAAGAACAAGTCGTCTAAGGAAATGCAACATGCAAACACATGGCAGGGTTCTGGCCCATTGCCTCATCTTAGCTGAAGCGTGTTCATACACATTACTAAAAAATCATATGTAAAACCCAACCCAAAACAATTGCTTATAATATTTAATATGGAGGGTGCAGCCTCATCTGCAGTGTGCACATATATACAGGTTAGGCAACGACTTCCGTATTGTGGCTTCTGTGTCGGCCACAAATATGTGGAAAGATGATTACAATACAAAACGTAGTCATAGCTGCCTGCTTTCTGGTCCATATTGTTTATAATCCAGAGTCTGCAAGGAGCCTTTACCACATGATAGTGTCATCATACCAACACGATCATCAACCAAACTCTTCTAGCAATCTAATAAAAATGTCTTCTAGAGAGGCAGAGCCGGCTGTCAATCAGCCAGCCGGGTAGATCTCAACAATATTGTCAGGATCCGTCCCGGCTGCGATGCGGCTCTGCGCTCTTAGCATATAATGGGCAATAGCCTGGTCTATACTGAGTTTTGGGTCACCGGAGGACACAGTAAATGTCCTCCTGCGACCCTAAGGAGAACTATGGGCAAAAAATGGTTGCCCCATATAAGGCAGAACTCCGGGATTTTTAAAACTTAACCCTTGAAGGGGTTACCCAGGAGTGCAAAGGTTAATTGCTCATTTTGTCTAGGGGGGTAAAATAAAGAATACTCTGTTGATCCTCAGTCCCACTTATTTGCTAGACTGGTCCCCGCAGCCTCATCTGCTCTGGACTCTGGCGGTCTAAGTACCAACGTGACGTCATAATGTCTAATAGATGTTAAGACGCTGAGGGACATACTACAACTGGAGCAGGGGCGGGGAGAGAGGTGGGCGGTCACTGCTGCGGGACCGAGGCTCGGATGAGTGTTTCTTCTTTATTTTCGCCCCTAGAGATAAAACAACCCGTTCACCCTTGCAGTGCGGGGGCAGCCCCACCACAAGGGTTAGTTTTCCTGGAGATCTTCTTTGACTGAACAAAATGGAGAGATGTTGATTGGTTACTATGGGCAACTGCTCCAGATTTCCCCCCCCATCTGCTCCACTTTTATTAACGCCCCCCATTTGTTTTCTTCAGGATATACTGCATTGCAATGTGTTGGAGAAAAAGACCAGCATGCCGTAATCTTGGTGTGTTGTCCTCTATTGTATTCAGGAGAACTGAAATTTGGGGCCCTTCAGAGACAAACTGAAATGCTCATCAACACGTCATTGAGGTGCGAGGAGACGTTTCGTAGTCTGGGACTGGAGGAAAGACGCTAACACAGAGTCTGATTCCACTATTGATATGCTGCGAGAATGTGTGTGCAGATGGGAGCGCACTTAATACCTGAGTGATAGATCATTTATTAAATTCATCTATACAGAAAACACCGGTCACATATATTCTGATTACTCCTTTACAGCGAGATTACTGAACAAAAGATCTGGAGAGGCGGTTTTCACTGTTAGTGTGACCCAAACAAGAGGTCAGCGAGCGTCCAGACCCGAGAAAGAGTTAATGTGACACTAAACGCAGGAGGCAAGTCTGAAAAATTAACAGAAATGTATCTTATTTGTGTATCAGTCGGCTGTAGATCCTCAAATCATCTCTGAATTGGTGCTGACACTGTCCTTCCTTCTGGAGGGGGGCTACTTTTGTTCCCCATGGTCCCTGCGTGTGTTTTAAGTAGTCACCGCTCCAAGCTCACTCCCATGATGGACTACAATCTCATGTTAAGTTTACTAATTTGTATTGAGATTGTAGTCCCATCACGGAAGCGAGCTCGGAGCGGTGACTACTTCACAACACACACAGGGACCATGGGGAAGAGGCCGATTCCACTCAGTGGAGACACGCACAGCAATGAAACCTCAATCCACACCTCTCAGAGTCTTATAGATGAAGTATAAATTTGGGTGAGCAGCTGAACACGGTGCTGCCATATAAATCCAACAAGCAGAAGCAGCTAGTACAGCAGGATCATGTCTGACATTGTTTATTGAGGTCGCATGTCGATGGTCATATCAGAACTGCGACGAATGCAGCAAAAACGCTGCGTGCGTTCATAGACGTGCCAAGTCTGAATGGGACCTTAGGATAATTTCGGCAGCCATGCTGTCATCACAAATGTTCCGCATCTCAACAGGTCACATATAACTAACAATTTATATTTAATTCTTTTAAGTCATTTGAAAAACTGCTGAACAGAAAAAGAAAATACAGCAAATAGAAAATGTTCTATTGGTGACCTTTGTTATAGGACGGTGACAACTCTTTGCAGCAGTGATGTATCTGTTCCATGCAAAAGACACCAAGCTATAGTTCTAAAACAGGAAGTGGAGCAAAAAAAGATTTAATCGCTGGGTGCCGGCTCAGGTGGAGAGTGCAGAGCGGGAGAGAGTCGGTGGCAGGAGCAGATCACCAGGAGAGTAACAAGGTGGAGGGACCGTCACAGAGAGGAATCAGAGGTGTAATATATATATATATATATA
>NW_017309583.1:5895-57450 GCF_000935625.1 Nanorana parkeri
GGTGAGAAGATTATAAAACAACAACAAAAGGGAGCGTTGTTAATGTGGCCAAATCAGTCTTACAATCCCGGGTTACCATTATCGCAACCAATGTTATAACTATCCAGAAGGAACAGGGGACCTGGAGTACAACACCCAGAAAGAGCCAATGAATGAAAAGATTTGTTTGTATAATAGTTCTCCTAAGGGTCACGGGAGAACACAAACTAGCGTTCCCCCGTGACCCAAAGCTCAGTATACCGCGAGCTGTACTAAGACCTCCGCTGCCGACAATACTGTTTGGATCCACCCAGCTGCGGGATTGACAGCTGGCTCTGTCTATCTAGAGGCAGAGCCAGCTGTGCCCGCCCCCTCCCCCGTCCGTTTCGCCAGTCAGCGCTGGAGGATTGGAGCTAATTTCAATATAATAGAATCATTTTCAATATAATACAATAATAATAACAACATTTAAATATTCAAATTCAGTATAAAATTCAAAATAAGATATTAAAAACCAGATATACACTATATACACAGTCGGTTTATCAGCCCTTTACAGTATTCGGGATTTGTCATGACTCCATTAGAAGGTCAATGCGTTTTGCAGATTTTACTCTTTCTTCAGGTCCATTATGGAGAATACGTGCTCAAAGCTTATATAATATAATTAGGGCTGGTAATGACTAAAATTTTCGTGTTCGATTAATCACATTTTTTTTAATCGATTAATTTCGATTAATTATAACGCACATACAGATCCAACTACATTGGCCTATACACATACAGCACAGCAATGAAGTAATAAAATGAACTGGGATCACACTAATCCACCACGGTATTAATCTCACGTGCCCCACTCAATATGGCCGCCGCTTGAGTGGGGCAACTCAGAATAATAACGTGCTGGATTAGTGTGATCCTAGTTCATTTTATTACTTCATTGCTGTGCTGTATGTGTATAGGCCAATGCCTTGACTGGCGCTCGTGCAGAACAAGTTTCTTGGGCAAACTCACCGGCCCTAGTGGCTCCGTCGGCTAACGTAGGAGGGAGAAGTCCGGTGACATCACGGACATAGATGTCACCGGACTCCTCCCCCCTTCCCTTTGTTAGCCATCACGGACATCGACGTCACCGGACTCCTCCCCCTTCTCTTCATTAGCCGACTGAGCTACTTGGGGAAGGGGGGAGGAGTCCGGTGACGTCGATGTCCTTGACGTCACCGGATCGCCGACGGGACTCCTGGAAGCCAGCCGAGAGGTGAGTGTTTTCATTAGCGATCAAAATAATTTTAATCGATCAAAAAGTTTAACGATTAATCGACAAATTAATCTTTAATTTTCACAGCCCTAAATATAATAGAATTGGAATATTTGTAGATGGAATTAAAACTAAAATACAGTTACACTGATCCCCTTATTCCTAGCTATAGCAGGTACCCAAGGGGCCATTTATAGAATGCAGTCCATTGTGTAATAACAATATTCCCAGATACACGCACTGTTCAGCCATAACACATCCGTTAAAAGAGAACTGTGGGGGTAACCGGTTTATCCCATAGTTCTCTTTAGGGTCACGGGAGCACATATTCTAACATCCTCCTGGGCCCCAAAGCTCAGTTTATAGCAGGCTATAGCCCATTATATGCTGAGAGCGCCGCAGCTGGGACAGAAAGTGAAAGCAAATCCCAAATTTTGGGTTATCATCAGAACAGGAAGAGATGTGAAATCTTCCAATGTGGACTAGTTCTGATGACCACCAGGGATTTCCCTCACTTAGAAGGAGTTTCCCTTGGGGTTCAGAGTCGCTCCTTCCATGTTCGGTCAAGGTTCAGTCCGACCACCAGGGATTTCCCTCTCTTTGAAGGAGTCTCCCTTGGGGTTCGGAGTCGCTCTGATCATTGCGGTTTCCATACAGCTTTCAATGAAACCGTGCTGTTTCAGCGCTGAAACGCAATTAAAAACTCCCAGAACCTCCCTTTTGAAATCAGACCGGTAACCGCCCTGATCTGCAACCGCCCTGGTGTGAATGGGCTCTCAAACAGGAAGTGAAGAGAAATCTCTCCAATGGAACACAGATGGCAGTACTTGAGTACGAGTACCGATATTTTTTTTGGGTACGCGCCGATACGTCCCATTCAGGAAGCCAGGCGGCGTGTAAAGACTCGCCACCCGGCTTCCCAATTAGCAGGGAAGCCGTCCCCATGCTTCTCGTCCCTAGGTGATGAGAAAGCATGGAGTCGGCTTTCTGGCCAACCAGGAAGCCGGGCGCCGTGTACTGATGCGGCGCCCGGCTTCCTGATTGGCCGGGAAACCAGCTCCATGCTCCCTCTGCACCTCATGACGAGGGAGTATGAAGCCGGCTTCCTGACCATTAAGAAAGCTGGGCGCCCTGGTATTACATGGCCCCTGGCTTCCTGATTGGCCAGGAAGCTGGCTCCATGCTCTCTCCTCACAAGTGAGGAGAGGGCATGGAGCCGGCTTCCCGACCAATCAGGAAGCCAGGCAGCACGTAATGACTTGCTGCCTGGCTTCCTGATACCTGAAATATCGGGCTAGGCATTGGAGCATTTGGGCGACTACAGGTACTCGCCCAAATACTTGGCATCAGCACCGATACTAGCATCAGTATCGGTGCATCCCTAGTTATAACTGTCCCTCACTCTATCCAAAAACTAAAAAGTTCTGATTTTGGTTCTACTTTCAGGGGACAGTACAGACAATACTGTGAGCTGACATGTACGACATATTATACTGAACAATGACAGATGACAGCCACACGGATGAACAGGAAAAGGTAGTATTGAAAATAATAGACAATAACACGCAGTGACGGGTAAAGGAGGAGAATGATGATGGCAGAGGAGGACACTACAATACAATGACAGATCATTGAAATAATAGCCGGCAGTGACAGGTGACAGCAACAAGTGATAATAAACCAATGGGGCAAAGTGACAGATGACAAGGACAGCAGTGTGAAGTGAAAGCTGAACACAATGGTAAACGGTTCCAGAGGACAACGGCAGCCATGAAATGTAATGCACTGAAGGATGAGTGCACGTGAAGGTCTTGTTCACACCACGTGTGGTGACCTGCGGTAATCTGCACAGACCAACGCAGGATAACTGTGATTGTTTTCTACATACATACACAACACCGCATTGACACAGGACTGCAGTTAGGTGCAAAAAGCACACACATGCTGCACGATTCTGCACGTCAGCCTCCATCACCACGCCGCAGATTCATAGTGGGGCAGAGAAATGAATGAAATGTCATTTGTCAACGGCCCGTTGTAGCATGCAGGTTGGTGTGAATGAGACTCAAAGAGCAATTATTGTTGTTTTTTTGTTCTGACCTGGCCACCGTCCCCCCTCTACAGATGGATACCTCAATCCGGCAGCCTCCGGTGATTGATAACATCCACGGTCACAAGTCTCCTGGCCATGTCCACGCATTGCAGCCCCATAGGCTTCTATAGGACATTGTCCCGAGGCTGAAGATGGGCTGGTGGTGCCATAGAAGTCCATGGAGGTGTAATCAGCAGGCAGGGTCAGGATGTAAACACTGGAGGTTGACGCCGCTGGATGGAGGTAAGTGGGCATCTGTGGAGGGAGAGTTAGGTGAGGTCAGGGCAATTTTGTATTACTACTCACTTCTCCTTTAAGAATATCAGCAGTCAGAGGAATCGCGGTGTATACAGGAGCAATGTATGAGAAGGTATAAGAGGGGATTTAGGGACAGAGAGCAGAGACAGTACTGGACAAGGACAGGGGAATCAGAGGATGGTGACAGATGACAGGCACAGCAATGCATATCAATATAGTTATAGATATAACATTGGTGAGAGATGACTGAATGGTAACAGATGACAGGGACAGCAGAGTGACAACATACAGATAACAGTGACAGATGACAGAGACAGTAATGAGTGCTCATAAACTAAGGGGACGGCGGCGACAGATGACAAGGACAATAGTGTACAGTGACAGAGCGGGCAGGGAAAGGGACTGAAGTGGAGAAAAGTAACAGATGGCAGAGACCACAGTGTGGAGATGACAGGAATAAGGACGGATGGTACTGGATCGGTAGGGATAGATGACAGGTACAGTAATGTATGACAGATGACAGGTATCTTAGTGACAAAATGACAGAGACAATGGTAAAGACAGACACAGCGAGTATTGACATCATGTATAGGAGACAAGTGTTGTCCTGGACAATGACAGCAGGCAGAATAGAGCGAGGCACAGTGTGGGTAATGCCAGATGACAGCAAAGAAATCGAGATATGCGCTATGGGAAATGACAGATGACAGCGTGTAGCAGAGATAGTGTAAGAGATGACACGGGGAGCAGAGATAGGGGGCAGTATGGCAAATGACAGATGACAGCAGGGAGCAGAGATGACAGGTGACAGTGGGGAGCAGAGAAAGGGGCAGTATGGGAAATGACAGATGACAGCAGGTAGCAGAGATAGGTGCAGTATGGGAAATAACAGATGACAGCGGGGGAGCAGAGATAGGGGCAGTGTAAGAGATGACAGGTGACAGTGGGGAGCAGAGATAGGGGCAGTGTGAGAGATCACAAGTGACAGCGGGAAGGAATTGGGGTAACACATCAGCATTACCAAGCACCGGGTCTCAGAGGACAGTGATGGGCATATGGAGCACAGACTGTAGTTGTACAGCAATGGTGACCACAGAAGACACGAAGCACACACAGTCCCGGCACACAGCGGAGCCCGCTGACAACCGGGAAAAGTCACGTGACAGATTACAGCACCGTGTAGGGACAGTCAACATTATGCTACAGCCCCCACGGCCGGATGACCCCAGATGTCTCCTACCTCTATCCCCTCCCCGCTGTGAGTCCCCGCTGTGCGTCCTCATCTCTCCTCCGCCGGAAACAACGCACAATTCTCCGCTCCACAAACTCCACTGGCCGGGTATTAAAAGCGCATGCGCATATTCCTTCCCACACCCATCTCCACGTGTAACTCCACAACAACCACGCCCATTCCTGTCTCTGACCAATCCAGACAAGGAAGCGGGAACCTGATCCCGCCCCTCAATCTGAGCCGCTTAGAAATATGTCCGCCCATTTACTGTCCCCGCCTACCATGTATAAGGTTGTTTGGTATTGCGGTAATGTCGCCTCTTCACCCACTTACCTGTGTAACGAGGATCACCTACCGCTGCTGTACTATGATCTGTGTCTGTGCAACGTGGATCACCTACCCCCATGTGTCTGTATAACAGGGATCACCTACCCTCCATGTGCCTGTATAACAGGGATCAACTTCCTCCTCTATCCACCTACCTATAGCTATGTATTACGTGGATCACTTACCTCCCTACCCACCTACCTATAGCTATGTATTACAATGATCACTCATCACCCATATCCACCTACCTGTATCGAATAACAAGGATCACCTACCTCCCCTATCCACCTACCTGTATCGTATAACAGGGGACACCTACCTCCACTATCCACCTACTTATAGCTATGTATTACATGGATCACGTACCTTCCCTATCCACCTACCTGTATCGTATAACAAGGCTAAACTACCTCCCCCTATCCACCTACCTGTATCGTATAACACGGATCACCTACCTCCCCTATCCACCTACCTATAGCTATGTATTACATGGATCACCTACCTCCACTATCCACCTACCTGTCATTAAAAGTCTACATATTTCATGAAAGAGGCATGATGGGATTTCTACTTCCACCACAGCTGGAGTGCCATGGTTGCGTCCTCATAGCTGTACTGATGTGCAGTGTGAGATCACCGAAGGCACTGCAGCCTCGGACTGCTGGTCTCACCAGATTTGGAGTGAGATGTGGTGATGTTGCCCAATACCGGGGAGGAAGCTGTATCTCAGTATCAGTTTTGGGATGGGGCAGGTCATGGATTTCACACCCTTTTTTTTCTATGTGTCCCATTGATCAGATTTCCCTTTACTTCCTATCCCAGAGACAAAACAGGATATGAAATGAAATCTCTGAGATGGAAACCCCTCTTAGATAGTTGTCACCTGGACAGGTGTCCCCATTGGAAGATTTCCCCTCTATTTCAGTGACAGCTGTAACATTTGGGATTTCCCCCTCCTACAAGCAGAGAGGCGTGCAGACAGCTCAGAAGGACCCCGCCTGTATCCTCCTCTGGGGCATTTCACCGCCTCCCGAGCTTAATCGGAGAAGGATTAGACCCCCTGTTAGATTTTTATTGTCTGTGTCCTCCGTTAGATTCACCCTATCTACTTGTCCTGGTGAACGTTATCTCTCAAAGTGAAGGAAAATCCCAAATTTTGGGTTGTCACCAGAAAAGGAATAGTTGGGAAATCTTCCAATGGGGACACTAGTTCTGGTGACCCTGCTGACCACTAGGGATGGGCTTGATGTTTGAGCTGAACATTGGTAGTTTGTGTGTCACGAGCGGACGGGACGTCGGGCTTTTTAAAATTATTATTTATTTATTTATTTTCATTATGTCAAGTCGCCATCGTCGTGGAAAACGCTGAACTTCGCGATTGACGCTGGATTACATCAGTGGATCCATTTTTGTTTTTTTAAATAATAGACTTGTCAAATACTTGTCTTTTCGTTTTTGTTTTTTTCATTTAAAGGATTTTCCCTAAAAGTCTGGCCTCTTTTTTACAATTTTATTTAACCCTTTAGTGAATAGGTAGGGTACAAGCGCCCCTTACTCATTCACAAAGGGAGGGGGCAGCATCTGGGTGCCCCTTTATTAAAGGGTACCCTGATGTAAATAAGCCCCCTGTCTGCACCCCCACAACCAATGGCCCAGGGCTTGTGGGGGAAGAGGCCCTTGTCCCCATCAGCACGGGGACAAGGTGCTTTTCCAGGGTCATCCCAGTGCTGAGGGCATGTGGCCTTGTATGGGAGGGGGGTGCTCGCTCGTCCCCCCTTTCCAACCCTGCGAGGCCTGTGCTTGGTTCAAGGGTGTGGTATGGAATTTAGGGGCAAACCACTTTTTTTCCACCATTTTAAGGGGGTGGGGTTCCTCCTTAAAATTCCTACCTGACCTTTAGGGCATGACATTGAGGTGGGACCCCACACACTTTTTGTGTTTTTTCATTGATACATGTCCCCCAGGGCAGTACCCGGATCCCTATACACTTTTTATGGCCAATAACTTGCATATAAGGCTTCAAACAGGTTACAATTGATTTTCAGAGTTCTGGCCCCATTGACTTTCATTGAGTTTGAAGTTTGAATCCGAACTTTGTCCATGTTCTAAAGCTGGAACTCGAACCAAACTCGGGTGTGTTCGGCCCATCACTACTGACGACCAGGGATGAACTCACTCAGGTTTGGACTGGGTCTAGTCCAAGCTCCTCCGAACACATAAGCTGCATGGGCCTAACGCCCAATCAGCAGCAGGTCGGAGCATTCCCTGCCCCGCAGCTGACCATAAACATAGGATCAGGATGCAAGCCGGTCTGCAAGGATGCTGACATCATTTACCTTGTATGGTCACATGACAATATTAACTACTTGCTGTCAACCTATTCTATATAAACAGAGGGGCGGCACTCTCTATACGTTGGGTGGACGTACATGTATTTTTCCTGCTCTAGCATGTCTAGCATGACATGGTAAACATTTTAAACAGCTGGTAATGTCTGTCACATACAAGTGTTTGTGGAGCTGTAGAGCCGTCCGATCCCTTGTATGGTGCATGGGGGTGTGCAGGCCCCTCCGCCGCCGCTGGCAGCTATCCCGGGCTCCACGTCCGCAGGCTGATCCCCCCTCGATCACTGAATGTGAAAGCAACCTGTCATTTCTCCTGCTGCTGTACCCAGAGAAAGAGCTGTTAAAGCAGAACTTTGCTTCATCAACGTCTTTGGGGTCTGTAGGTGACATTAGGGGTCTAATAAACCCCCAATGTCTCCATAAAGAGGACCTGCCGTTGTATCTGCCCTATCACTCATTAGCCCCCTAAGCGATTGCAATAAAGTTATATGTTAAAAAAAAAAGTCCCCCAGCCCCGTGTACACACACATACAAACGCAAACACGCGCCAGGTGGGCTTACGTGCTAAACGACGATGCGCTGCACATCTTACATATAACCGCAAATGTGAGAGCAATACTTTAAGGGCCATCAACCACACATAACACTAAACTGATGAGCGGTAAAAGCTTTTAAAGCGTCGCCTATGGACAATTTTAGGCATGGTAGTTTTTTGCAATTTTGTGGGTGGGCGCAATTTTCAGGCTTGACCTTTTATGGTGTCTATTTACCCGACGTGACCCCGTCTTTTATATTTTACCACAAGATTGGTTCATATTAAATGTTTCATAAGATAACACAGGGAAAACAGTTTTTAAAAATGTTCTACTTTTTTCTTTATGCCTCTAAAACCACCAAATGAAAGCTCTATCTGTCCCAAAAAATGATATAAAATTCATTTCAGTACAGCGTTGTATGACGGAATAAAAGCATTTTTAAAATAAAGTCCAGGGACATTTTTAAATACCGATACCATTGCTTCCTCTAGCATGGAGCCAGCTTCCTGGACAATCAGAAAGCTGGGCGACAGGTAATGACACGCCTCCCGGCTTCCTAATTGCCCGGGAAGCCGGCTCTATGCTGTTTGGACGGCTCCATGCTGATTGGCCGGGAAACCGGCTTTCCAGCCAATCAGCATAGAGCCAGCTCCCCAGCCAATCAGGAAGCCAGGCAGCGAGTCATTACCTGCCGCCTGGCTTCCTGATTGGCTGGGAAGCCGTCACCATGTTCCCTCGTGACAGTCAGAGGAAATCTCCCTCTGACCGGAAGTTCCGGTATCGGGGGCAAATATCGGACCATTTGGGTGAGTATGAGTACTCACCCAAATACTAGTATCGGTATTGGTGCATCCCTAGTTATAACCCTCCCTCACTTTATCCAAAAGATTTGGCTTCAGTTTTACTCTATGCTATGAAGTCACAATGTCTCCTGAATAAATCCACATACAATGACACGCTTTCCTTGCCTTGTTATACTTTAGTAGATCTGTGTGCTTTTCTGGTTCACTGCTAATATTACACGTGGTGCTATCACTCGGGGTGCAGCGCTGGACCCATCAAGATAAATCACCATCTGTATGGAATAATCCTGAGAGCGCACACAAACTCCTTGTAAAAACCTGTGTATAGAGCAGATGTATGACATGCAACATGACTTTTACACTTGGCGAGGTGGGTAATTGAATTAAACTATCGGATTGTGTAGTCAACCGTTGGGTACGAATCCCTGTATGAGCAAAATTATAGATCTCCATCTGTCACAATTCTTATACCCACCATAAGCCTCCAGGAAGAAAAGTCCTCGTAGTTGCACAGCAAGGCACAAGTGACGGCCCAAAAATGAATTTCCTTTTTTTTTAGGAGAAATACAAACATTTCTGGTGACCTTTGCCCTGATCTGGTTTTGATGAAAGCTTTTCAGGATCATCGTCATCAAGCACAATACTGCGAGCAGAATTGATCGAAACTGGAGCAGCTGTGCATGGCAACCAATCAGTATCCACCTTTCATTTTCAAACCTTAACTGAACAAACTGAAGAGATAAACTGATTGGTTGCCATGGGCCACGGCTCCAGATTTGGTCTGCTCCAGTTTTGATAAATTCCCCCCATTGTATTTACACAGTATAAGCGATAGGTTTTTCCGAACACTGCCTAAAATTATTTTTTCTAAATCCCTAAAAGTGAGGCAAAAACCGAAATTAAAAAATTTGCCAGGCCAGAACCGAAAATAAAATTATTATTTTTTACCGTTTTACATACAGAGGCTTCCTGTTTATTTGTATTCTGGAGATAGTAAATATTTACTATCAACCGGGGCAGGAATGGACAGGAAGCGTCTGTACTGAGCTGCTTCCTGTTCATTCATAAACTGAGCAAATATTAACTATGTCCCAATTCATAAATGAACAGGAAGTGATGTATAGCACTTCCTGTTCATCCATAACTGGGAGCATAGTAACGCCTTTGTCTTCAGTTATTTACAAACACTCAGCGATCAGTACAGATCGCTCTGCTTGCTCAGTACAGCGAAGGATCAGTAAATAAAAAACATATTTACTGATTCTTAAGCTCCGCACGTGATCAGCCTCCTGACAGCTTTCTCCTCCCCGCTGGGAGTCACCAGCTGGATCGTCTCTGTGTCCCCTCCAGTCCCTGCTGCCTCTGCCAAAACAGGCAGGGGAGAGCAGTGGGGATCGGAGGGGACACAGACCAAAGCTTTCAGCTGGCCCCCTGTTGGGAGGAGAGAAGCTTAGGATGCACCTCATTTTTGTCCACACACAAGGTGGAGGAGTATATTGAAATTAAAGTTTTTGTGTCCGGAATTGAGCGTTAAACTATTCTTAAAAATACCTCTGATCCACTTCCTTCATTCTTTAGTAATAATGAATTTCAGCTGCAAGGAGAACACAGAAAAGAAGCACAGCTCCTCCATGGCTCAGGGAAGGAATGAGCTGGGTGCTCGCCACTGGAGGCATGTCCCTTCAATATGAGTCCATACAAACAGAAGATAAGCTGGTCACACAACGGATTCCACTGAAATAGTTGATTGTAGCTTGTACCACATCACTGGTGTCCCACCCAAGGTCCGCCCCCCTGAATTTCAGTTTTTAGTCATTTTGCTGTAGACACAATACATGGACATGAGAAAATTCATCATTAGTCTGTCCATTCCCCACAAAGCATTGCAATCTGGGTTCATGGGCCTGCAATGTGGATTTATATCAATGTGTCTGTCCAACCAAAACTTTACTTTTCTAGTTTTGCCTAGAGAAGCATAAGAACCCCTGTTGGGTTTTTTACTGCTATACAGGGCTCCATTAGAGAGATTTTCCCTCAATCACAGGATTGTCCCAGTGACAACAGTTTCACCAGACCGGAAGTGAGGGAAAATCTCCAACAGTATCACAGACAGAAATATAAATATAGAGTAAGGGAAGACTATAACCCCTGCTGAATGTTGCTGCTGAAGATTTTCTTCTATGGTCAATCTGTTCTTACAGGGACAGGAAGTGAGGAAAAATCTCAAACAAGGATTTTTGGTATTGTCTTTCAAAAATGATTTTTGGCTTTATTCATTGTGACTATGTGTCCAATAAATGGACATATTTACCGATAATACTGAGTGCTGGCGATTCCTGTCCTTTATCCTGTGTTTGCACGGTGCCATCCGTGTTTATCACTGCAAGCACCATTTTCTATATAGGCTTGGAGCGTTGTGAGGAGTGCGGCGGGACCCTCCATCTACCTACAGTAGATAAAAAATATAAATTTTACTTTATAAATTGTCCTCTTTAAAATGACCACTAAAATGATATTTCTTTAGAAAGCATTGAACAGTTATTTACAAATTATATAAAGGCTTTTTTTTTAACTTACCATGGCATCCTGGCTGAGAAAGGCTGCTGTGGCACCACACACACACACACACACACACACACACACACACACACACACTATGGCTTCTTGTAGCTCTAAGCCTATTGGCTATGCTAACACGCATCTGGGGCAATTTATCAAAATCTGGAGCAACTGCCCATGGCAACCAGCTTCTCTCCCTTCAGTTTGTTCAGTTAAGATTTGAAAATGAAAGAGAGAAGCTGATTGGTTTCCATGCACAGCTGCTCCAGATTCTGTCTGCTCCAGTTTTGATAAATTCTCCTCATTATCCTTTGGAAGCTCTCCCCCCACCATCCACACCACATTCTCCATCAGCTCTCCGCTCACTGACTGTAGTACCTTCTCTAGCAGGTGCCCCTCCACTGTCTTCTTTACACCAAGTCATGTCTGTGCCCTGTTCTTAATGTGCAGTGGAATGCAAACCTTGCAATGAAAGCATGCCTCATGCTAAGGACCTAGCCCCTAAAGCAGATATAGGGCAATTTCAGAAAATCCACACAGAGGCCATGAGTAAGAAGCCCTTTTTTTACAGCATAAAATATATCATCAGTAGTGTGTTCACACTGCATTCCACCCAATAATGTCCCTACTTTGAGTACTACACACTCTCTGTGCTTTGTACGGTTCCTCAACTCTAAGATCTATGGCTGCTGCTTTGTCATGGCTTCCATTGTCTGGCATTGTGGCTCCTCATTTTCCGCAGTGCTATACTTTTCTGTGGTGTGTTGTCCCTGAACCCCCGGCATGTGGAGGCAAAACTCCTAAGCAGCTACTAAATGCCACCTAAAATTTCATAAAGATGTTAACGTTCTGCATACACTAAACCTTGACCCTCTGAGCAAGCCCCAATGGCTTAGTCCCATCCTTCTGGTGGCTCCATGACTTCACACATGAGAAAAATGGTATAAACTGCTATTTCCCCCTTTACAGAAATCATAACTCATATATGTCCCATCACCCCTCACCATCCATGATCAACTCCTCCTCTGTTTTCTCTCCCAATGCATTGTGATCATCTACTGCTCCTCTCTCTGCCCACACTCCTCAGCAACAATCAGTTCCCCCTCTGCCTCCTCTCTCCTCTGTCCTTGATCAGTTCCTTTACTTGAGCCACAATCATTATTATTAGTATTACATAGTATTTGTATAGCGCCAACAGTTTGCGCAGCGCTTTACAATATAAGGAAGACATAACAGTTACAATACAATTCAAGACAAGATGGTAAGGAGGGCCCTGCCCCTGAGGGCTTACAATCTAAAAGATCATGTTCTCCTTTGTCCCCCAACCGTGCTAAACCTCTCTGCCTATCCTTCCAATGGCCCAGGGTCAGATCATGACGGCGACCTTGCCCATGATCATAACCCTGTGTTATATGACACACGGCATGAAAAAATGTGTGCCAGCTAAAATAATTGTCTTATTGAGCAGTAATGCATATTAGTGTGGAGAATCACCGAAAACCATTCGGCTTAAAAAACTGCTTTGTGAACCAGTGCGAAAAATAATTCTTATTTATATATCTTCTTGAGGTGAAGTGAAGGTTATATAATGGTCAACACTCCGGTTCAGCTCTAACAGATGGGGTGACCTCCCTATGACCACATGAACGCATGTCATCCTCCACAGTTAATAGTCAGTCGTGCTTCATTTTAATGAAAAAAACAAATAATCTCTTCAATTACATCCGCAGGAACTCACATAAACTTCGCCTGAACTGCTGGGAAAGAGAAGTCATTTGCGTGCTAGTGTTAAAATAGATCATTTTATGACAGGTCATGAGTTCCTTCATACAGATATGCACTCCTCTTGCCATTTAACCCTGTGCTGTTCATAGCTATTCTGAGTGACAGCTCCAGGAATTCCCAGTTTTTAGGGTAGGTGAGTGTAGAGAAATAAAGCACCCCTTCCTTGTGCCTAAAGCAGAATTCCAGAAAAAAAATTGGGTGTCTCAATGGTGTAGTGGTTAGCACTTCTGCCTTGTAGCTTTGATAATTGCTGGTGTTCTATTGAAAGCTCCAACTCGTCGAGATCTCCAACTACCTCACTGCCGGGTACTTGCAACTTGGAGATTTCGACCACATGGCGTTAGACTGCAAAACACAAAGACTGATGGAGCTCTGTACAGCTGCATTTTAACAATATTCAGCAGGTGCCAAACTCGACGAGTATTCTAAAAACGCTATGCGCACATGCGCACCGCTACTGTATAGAGCTCCAGTCTTTCTGAGCACCGGAAGTGAGGTAGTTGGAGATCTCTATGAGTTGTACCTTTCGATAGAACACTGGCTTTTTATTCTTTGCATACCTTATTTTTCTTCTCCTTCCCATTCTTCTCAGTGGCCATTTTTACTAAGGGCAGATTGATATACAGTATCTCCCTTTACTTTCTGGAACTCTGGTACCTGTGATTAGGACATGTGACCATGCACATCGTCTCAGGGGAGGAAAATGCTTTTCCCTGAGATCTTGTGAGATTACAGATGAGATTTCCCAGCAATGATCTGCTGATGTAATCTTCCCAGGATGCAACGCTTGGGCACAGATTACGTCTCCTATGCCCAAGAGGACCGGGAAGTAGAAAAACAATAATTGTGAGTAAAAGAAAGATGTGTTTATTTAACTAATGAATATTAGATGATTTCATATCGGCATGCAGAGCTACATGCTGATGTAACTTTTAGTGAAAGGAAGTAAAGAGCCACTTTAAGTAGATCTTTAATTATTTTAACAGCAATTCATTTTAAAATGCCATCTATTTACTGAAGCAATCATTCTTGTCCTGATATATCTGCTCTTTGCTTATAGAATACAGAATACAGTTGGCCCCGAATAACTGATGCATAAATATAACACAGCACTTACATTATGAAGGGGTGAAGGTAATCAGTCAAAGAGATGTAAATGGTTTCTTCTAAGAATGAAAAGAAAAAAGAAAAGAAAAAAGTCACTAATGTAACAAAACACACGTTAGCAATGCTGCTACACTTCAACAATTTCACAAAGGGCGGCATTTTCATGTACATCTATTTACATCAGGGGTGCCCGCAATTTTTGTGTTAAGATCTACTTTTCAAATGACGAGCCACATGAGATCTACCAACGACAAAAAACCTCCCTCGCTCTCTCTCTCCTGGCTGTCTCTCTTCGCTCTCCTTGCTGTCCCTCCTTGCTCTCTCTCCTGGCTGTCTCTCCTCGCTCTCTCTCCTGGCTGTCTCTCCTCGCTCTCTCTCCTGGCTGTCTCTCCTCGCTCTCTCTCCTGGCTGTCTCTCCTTGCTCATCCACCTGGCTGTCTCTCCTCTTTCTCCTGGCTGTCTCTCCTCGCTCTCACTCCTGGCTGTCTCTCCTCGCTCTCTCTCTCTCCTGGCTGTCTCTCTTCGCTCTTCTGGCTGTCTCTCCTCGCTCTCTCTCCTGGCTGTCTCTCCTCGCTCTCTCTCCTGGCTGTCTCTCCTTGCTCATCCTCCTGGCTGTTTCTCCTCTTTCTCCTGGCTGTCTCTCCTCGCTCTCACTCCTGGCTGTCTCTCCTCGCTCTCACTCCTGGCTGTCTCTCCTCGCTCTCTCTCCTGGCTGTCTCTCCTTGCTTATCCTCCTGGCTGTCTCTCCTCTTTCTCCTGGCTGTCTCTCCCCGCTCTTTCGCCTGGCTCACCTTGCTGTATTTTGCACACAGTGTAGTGCAGCAGGCTGTGTAAACTAATATTCTTTGATGTAATACATAGCACCTCAACCACCAGAATCCACCAGAAAGGTGTCCGGAAGCTTGGCTCAGCAGACTCGGGCTAATAGATAATCATGTGTGCACAGCTAAATAAATGTACCAAAATGGAATAAAGGGGCCGCCATTCACACCCTTCCTGATCTACCAGCATCAGCTTTGAGAGTTACTAGTAGATCACGATCTACCTAATGGGCACCCCTGATTTACATTATATTAAAGGGATACAATTGTATAGTGCTTTAGAAAGACTACCATACAATATGTACACCCCACGTACTCACATACATTCATTGTGTCTGGTTGTTATGTCATACTACAAATCATCCTTGGCGTACATAAACTCAGGGAACTTAAAGTGCAACTGCAGGAAAAAAAAGTTTTTTGTTGGTTTGCAAGTTACTAACATCTTACCACTAATGATGAGTGCTCCGTCTGTGAATGGGTACTGGTTTATTTTGTGCTCCCCTGACCTTTTTATAAACGCTGAAATTCCGGTACTAAAACTTACAGGGTTATTCACAAAAGGGTGAAGAGTTTGGAGAAGGCAGGAGAAGTGTGCAATCTAGGACAACATAGCTGATTTGGAAACATTCTCCAGTTCAGCTCACTTTCCAGTTCAGCGATGTTGTCCTAGATTGTTCACTTCTCCAAACTCTTCACCCTTTTGTGAATAACCCCCTTAGTGTCCCGGCTCTAGTGCAGAGAAGAAAGTGGGTCACTTTCGGTTCTTTGGCCATTCCCTAAATGTCTTGCATTTGACACAGAATACTGGAGTGTGCACTTTCAAATAGCATACGTGTGCATGCATGTTAGCGCACTGGTGCACGCCTGTTAGCATGCATGCGTTGCCCATTTAAACAGACATAAGCCATGATCCAGTTGATGAGTGGTTGTCAGCTTGTTTCCCTGTGCCCTTTGTTCTGTTCCTGCATTCCTGATCCCTTGTGTTTGAACCCTTTGTGACCATTGACTCCGCCTCCTCCTTCAAATGTGTTACCTCGACTCTCTGCTCTCCTGTGTATGACCCTGGCTTACCATTCCTGACTTTGCTCCTGATCCAGCATGTCGAAATTGTGCTTTCTGTGAATAACCCCGGTTTTGAACTTGACTTTGCTCCTAGCTTCCCACCTGGTGCCTCTTCCCACAAGTACTCTGGCCCACCTCATCCATCCAGTGTTTCTCCAGCTACATACCAGACATCTGATCCAGGCCCCGGAGATTCCGGTGTCATCCTGGTCCTGCAAACTTACTCGCTGGTCCAGTGCACTCAAGCTCCCCTACGAAATCCAGCCAGCCATCAGTACTGGCACCTCTGCCTCCCCACATCCTTACATCCCCTGTCACCACCTCCAGAGGTGTGAGACGAGAGGTGCACAGGTAGCCCCCTTCTCAGCTGGGTCTCCATTCAGGTACATGATAAAATCTAACTCCAAATTCCCTGACACGAGCAGTCAGAGACCGCAATTCCTTAGATCTCACACTAAAGATATACAGCTACAAGGCTCACATACCAGGAAGTGCACTAAAGGTAGATTTTTCAGTGTCTGCTTAGGTATAAATTTCTGTATGTTCCGCATCACATTGCAAATCTTGCAAAAATTGCAAATTAAAGTGTATAAAGCCTGTTTTTTGGATATAAATGAACCCATATAAAATAAATAACCCCCCCTAAAAAATAAATAAGCCCTTATTTTGGATGTAATATGGAATGGTTATCCCAATCAGGGTTGTTTTTTTGTTTTTGTTTGCTATTTGGGTCCATTGGGGAGATTTCCCCTCATTTCCTGTTCTGAAGACATAACATGAAGTGAGAACACTCTCTATAGTGAGGTATATACGATTTCCCCTCAATTCCTGCTCTGATGGCGACTTACAATTTTGGGTATTCCTTCACTGTTAGTTCCAGTGGCAGTGGTCACCAGGACAACTAGAGTGAATTTTCTCTCAGGGAATAAAGACAGAAATAACCTGATAGGGGTTTCAACTGCTCGTCACTCTAACCAAAACTTTTTTTTTTCTTAAATGACTTTAGGTAGACTTTAATTTAAAAAATGTCTGAGGAATATTCATTTAAGCTAAAATAAATACAGATAACTATTTTTAAAATCGTGTTCAGAAAGCAATTTGTTTTTGAATGTATTAGTAAACCGTCCCTTAGCTCAGGAACAACCACGGAACACCACAGACGTTGTTACAAAATGAAACATACCATTTCATAAAATAAAGGTTATTTGGACATATACTACCTCTGTTCAGAAATGTTATTTTGACAATGATTTATCTTGACGCTGTTTGGATTCCCATGGCGGAGCGTTGGATAAAATTCTTTCAGAACTTCTCCGTACTTTACCGAGCTACCTCGCTCTCCGTCATAAGAATAGTAATATGTTCTTGTATAACCCGTTGCCTTCAGGCTGTGGCTCACTTCATGTAATAAGTATTGATTTAATTTCTGGCTGTTCTAAAAATTATTCCTATAAGTTCCTCTGCGGGTGGTTAAAATCAGAGACAATTGTCCGATTCAGAATATAATGCTGCAGGCTTCTTGCTCGGTGTTATGTGCTCAAGGTTTTCCGATACACTCTTGTTATGCCGCTTTAGGAATGTATGTGACAATGCATAAGAAACATCTATTGTGATCCTTAAATACTGTCCAGGTTTAATTTAAGTTCTTCAGCCTACAGAGGTGTCATGCCAAGTTATAAACGAAGAGGTGATTGTAAGAAGTCATTTAATAAACCGCAAAGAATGTATGCTAGACGTAATGTAGGAGGTATTCAGGCGAGTAGGCTCAAGAATATTAAAGGAGAACTATGAGGTGAGTGCTTTTCACTCACCTCATAGTACTAGCCGACCTGTGACAATGAGACTGTCACAGGTCGGCTCAGTAGATTGGGAAGTGAGCGAACACATACCGGCGTTCGCTCACTTCTCGATCCTGTCACGGCTCTCTGCTGTGACAGGGGAGGGACTGGATTCCCCCCTCCCCTGTCCAATCCTCCAGCGCTGACTGGCGGAACGGATGGGGAGGGGGCGGGTACAGCTGGTTCTGCCTCTAGATAGGCAGAGCCAGCTGTCACTCACACAGCTGGGCGGATCCAGACATAATTGTCGGGATCCGCTTCAGCTGCGGCGCCTCAGTATACCGCGAGCTGTATACTGAGCTTAGGGTGACACAAACTAGCGTCCTACCGTTACCCTAAGGAGAACTATGGGGAAAAGCCCTAACCCCATAGTTCTCCTTTAAAGAAAACATTGTTACTTTTTGACTTTTTTTGGACTGATTCTTGTAAGATGAATCTGCAGAAGGTGTTGTATTTGAGAAGTGCCACATGTACTTTCCTAACAATAGAATGGATCATCAGCACAGCAGTAACGTATAGGGCAAAAGAAACACCTTTATTAACATTCAATCAGCATCAAAAATAACGTTTTGGAACTTCGCAGGGTGCTTTCATTAGGCAATACGTGACAATTAGGTGTACAACACAACAACATATATATCAGTGCAAGAAAACAGAACACCAATCAAAATGCTCCCTGCCCTCTTCTCTGACATCATAGCGATGCTGCATCCCTGCCATTATCATGAAATAATGCATAAAATGATATCCAAATAAAGAAAAAATGTTGGCAAAAAGATCCGGTGCCTAAACTGTGTGTAACTTCTTGATGGTCAATGCTGATCAGCCATTACCCACTGCACTCGGACCTGTCAACCCCCCACTGCCACCATGGCAATAAGGACACCCGCTGCGGAATGTGTCAGACACACCTCTCTATAGAGGTGGTGGCATCAGGTGTGCCACTCCACCCCTTGCAGTCATTTGGCATGAGTCCCCATGGACTCTGTAGACTACAGCCACCTGCGCATGCACAGTGCCACAGATTCAATTACTTGGTAACCTTCCGCCACTATTGCGGGGGAGCCAGACTGCTTACATGTCACAACTCCTGTGTTAAATCTTCTTACTGTTGGTGGACACTCATCCCTGGTACTAAGTACTGCTATCCCCTAGTAATGTACAAATGGCATGTGAGGTTGAGGTGCGTGGTGATGGCACATTCAGTGCCGACCATTAAGGAGAAAGGAAGACTTAACAAATGTCAACCCTCGGAAGGGAGACAAAAAGTATGTCACTACAGTGAATGGTTGAACGTACATAATAACAAATAATAATTGTCTGATTCTCTGGCTGTACAGTGGGGACAAAGACAAGGGGTACAGAAGTGCAACATTATGGTTAAACAAAAACAACAAGTGATCCCTATGTGCATATGATGTGATGGCCCATCATGCTGTTGCAGAAGCAACCCATTGACTTTATAAGAAAATAAACAATCGACTCATCTCTTCTGGGAAGCCTATCCCACCTCAACCTGACCACTCAACCATCATGTTCTCAAACAATTCATCCCCACACAGCTACCTCCTCATGTATCATTTGTCCCTCCCTTTTAGATTGCAAGCCCTCACGGGCAGGGCCCTCCTTACCATCTTGTCTTCAATTGTATTGTGATTGTAATGTCTTCCTTATATTGTAAAGCGATGTGCAAACTGTTGGAGCTATATAAATCTTTTATAATAATAATAATAATAAAAAGAAACAATACATGATAATCAGAATATAACCATCTTAAAAGGATGAAGACAATCACATCATCAAAATGTGAAAAATTTAACTATATCAGCGTTACTAATGGAAACATAATACTATATCAAGAAAACAAGTAAGTGATAGATTTGTGTGAAGCCCTCTAGGCTGTACTGTATCGAAGCTGTAAATCCAATATGTATCTCTGCGGAGGAATTGGTGTTCCCTGTCACCCCCCCTTAGGATGTCCTTGTATATGGTCTATGGCCATGCCCCTTACCTCATGTGTCTGGAGTTTCCTTTTCAGCTAAACGTACTGCTATAGGTTTTTTGCAGTCAGTCGGTTCCCCCTTGCCAGTTTTGGTGGGCGCTACCCTTATATCAATACAGTGTTTCTGGAACCTTCATTTGAATGGACCTATTGTTTTACCTACATAGGTCAGAGCACATGGGCACATGAGAATGTACACACAGAATTCAGCGTTGCAGCTGAATAATCTATTCCTCCAGGTTAGATGGAATTACAGCATGAGCACATCACTGTCCTCATCCACGGGTGAACGTGTGTATGAATCTTTTATGTAGCATCTTGATCATCCAAAGCAGAAAACTATAAAGCAAATAAAGATCAAAGAGAAAACACACTCCTAACAAGTTTACAGCTCATTACTTCTTACCCTTATAGCACTACGGTGTTTCTGGAACCTTCATTTGAATGGACTAGGGCTGTTACTGATTAAATTTTTTGGGTTCGATTAATCGAAATTCTTTTTAATCGATTAATCAAAATTCTTTTTAATCGATTAATTGATTAATTTCGATTCATTATAACGTACATACAGATCCAACTACATTGGCCTATACACATACAGCACAGCAATGACGTAATAAAATGAACTAGGATCACACTAATCCAGCACGTTATTAATCTCACGTGCCCCACTCAATATGGCCGCCGCTTGAGTGGGGCAACTCAGAATAATAACGTGCTGGATTAGTGTGATCCTAGTTCATTTTATTACTTCATTGCTGTGCTGTATGTGTATAGGCCAATGCCTTGGCTGGCGCTCGTGCAGAAAGTTTTAAAACATTTTTAATCAATCAAACAGATTAACGATTAATCGAGAAATTAATTGTTAATTTGCACAGCCCTAGAATGGACCTATTGTTTTATCTACATAGGTCAGAGCACATGGGCATATGAGAATGTACACACAGAATTCAGCAGTACAGTTTGAACGGATCTCTGAGGAAGGCAGGAGGGACCAGTGAAACCAGTCAGATCGTCCACCATATGGGACCCTGTTGGAGATTATTGGATATATTAAACCATATTTAACCACAATTATTATTGTTTGAGGATGGAGAAAAGTACTTTTTTTAATTTCCTTTTTATGTTTCCTTATTTACTGCATACAAAGAAAGTATTAGCAGACAACCCTTGAGGATGGACAATCTGTGCCCGCTGGCCAATCATAAGTATACAACATGGACTATAATTTATAGTAATTTCTGTTCAAGCGATATTAAACCTTTATCTTTTTTTTATGCAGGGGAGGCCCACCTGGAATGTAGATCCTTGGTTCTTTTTTTTATGTTTCAATTCCTCGTTCTCTAGTGGGTCCCCACATCAATCTCTCTTCCGCCCCCTGCCTGGGTGCCTCCATCAGCTAAACTGCTGCTGTGGAAGCACCCATGCGTACATGTTCCCGGCCAGGCCCACACCTAGCTGTGCGCGTCTATAGACTGCCTCCCCTCCTCTCTGATGTCAGAGAATGCATTAAGGTAAAATGACCGGCCTTTAGAACTACTTGAAAAATTGCTTGCTTATAGATAACTGCACTTGCAATACTTTAATACAACAACCAGTGATTACCAGCAGGGAACTGAAAGCTACATATGAATCTAGTGGGGCAAACTCATGCCCAGGATAATCCTACATAAGAACGATGATGTGGGGGATCTTGATCGAAAATATATGTTTCAGAATATAACAGCATTGAATGTGGAGACTGCCCCTAATGGAACTGCAATGCTGCATGTATATACTGGCAATTAACAGATAAACTTTCAGGTATGGACATGGTAGAGATGCTGGCCTGTTAATAATTCACCTAAAGGACTATAATGTTTTTCAAACTAAGCTATTTACAACTTCAACTGCATGTGATATAAGACTTTGCTCTTGATATATATTAGTGCTTAGCGACAGGGGAATGGAAACCTTTTAGGACTATACTTAGGGACAGTATAGTTCTGATGCCCGACGAATTCACCTGAATAGAAAAAAGTCCCGACGACCCTTCTGCACACGGCACAGACTTGCCGCAAAATGACAGCTACGGCCCTAATATAAACAAATGGACGGAGCGAGCCGTGATGCCACGGGTCTTGTTCAGCCCATCTGTTGACATTCTGAGGCAGAGCTGTCATATAACAAAAACAATCTTACCGAATGGCATTCGGGAGCTCCCGAATGCAACTTGTGAACTCCCAAATGTCATTTGAGTCTGGGAGCCTCAGGTTTTGTACATGACACCTCGGCTTCCAGACTCAAATGGCATTCGGGAGCTCCTGAATGCTATTCGGAAATTCGGACTCCGGAATGCCCTTTGGGCCTGGGAGCCAAGGTGTCATATAACAAAGCTGAGGCTCCCAGTCCCAAATAGCACTCGGGAGCTCATGAGTTGCATTCAGGATCTTTTTTTTTAGATATTCAAGGACTTGTCAATTTTTCAAAAGTCTGATGTTTATTTACTTTTTCTTTAACCCTTTAGTGAATGAGTTGGGGGTAAGAACTACCACTTACTCATTCACGAGGGGGGGCGGCATCTGGTTGCTCATTTTATGAAAGGGGGTGCCCAGATGCAAATAAGCCCACCTGTCCACAGACCTCCGCAACCACCAGGCCAGGGTTGTGGGGAAGAGGCCCTTGTCCTCATCACCATGGAGACAAGGTGCTTTACTGGGGGTCCCCCCGCCCTGCAAAGCACCCTCCCCATGTTGAGGGCTTTAGCGCGGTATAGCGCAGGGAGCCTTTCCTGCCTCAGGCTGCTGCCTGGATTAGGGGTCCGGTTTAGAATTTTACGAGGACCCAAGTTTTTTTTTCTTCCTTTTTTGGTGTTATGGTCCCCCTTAAAATTCTAACCAGACCTAAAGGGTCTGGAATGACTTTTGAGGGGAACCCAATGCTTTTTTTTTTATTTACATGGGGGGGGGGGGGTCGAGGTATCAATTTTAGGGGGGGGGACCCCTACTTCTTTCTTTTTTTTTAAAGTTATGTTTAACAATAAAGTTCATTCTAGAAAGAAATTCAGATGCATCCAAAATTTTCATTATAGGAAATACATATTTGTTCGGTCTTTCGAAAATTCGGATGCATCCGCATGTACTTTCATTTCATTTTGTCATTTCATTTCGAAACAAAGTGAATCACACATGTCTAGTCAGGACACCATTTGCATGGCATTTGCATGTTCTCCCTGTGCTAGCGTGGGTTTCCTCCATGTACTCTGGCCTCCCTCCACACTCAAAAGACATGCTAGCAGGTTAATTGGTGTCGGTCTAAATCACCCTGCATGTATGCATGTAAGATAGGGATCTTAGATTGTAAGTTTTTTGAGGGCAGGGACTGATGTGACTGTACAGTATGAAAAGTTGGCACTATATACAGGTAAATACCTGTACAAAATAAAATAATAATAACAGATTTTCAATATAGAATTCTAGCGTATCAACCCCTGCTGTAGTACTGACCTAGATGTGTATGCATATGATGTTGTTGTAGCAATTGAACTAGTATCTTGAAGGGACAGAAACTCAGCTTCATGTGAACACAGGAGACCAGACAGCCTGACACACACAGGGTTATTCACAAAAGGGTGAAGAGTTTGGAGAAGGCCAGAGAAGGGAACAATCTAAGACAACATCATTGAACTGGAAAGTGAGATGAATTGGAGAATTTTTCCAAATTTTTCCTAATTGAATCTAACGCTAGATTCAATTAGCGTTAGTTAAAAAAACACCTGGACAAATTGTGTTAATCAACCGCACATATTTTCGTGTGCGCATGAGCAGTGTAAAACGTACGAATGTTGACGTACGGAAACGCCACCAACCTTGGGAAAATCGTACGATTGACCAAAGTTTTCTAACCTGCTGGAAAGTCAAAAGTCGTACGATTGTACAGTATGTGCGGTTGTGCACTGCCCATCAACCTTACGAATATAGGACGAAAACGCGATCGCATACGAAAATCGGCCGATAATCGTAAGGTGTATGGGCAGCTTTAGGCATCATAAATAGTACTGTCAATTTAGCATTATTTTGTTCACTGGGTGGAGAGTTTCAGACAGTGAAGGAGAGCAAAAAATTACAAAGTACATGGTGCTTGCATAATCCAATAAGCAGGCAGGTGACACAGGAGGCTGCAAAACTAGAAGTAACAGGAAGTATTGATTCTCCCATGCAGGTTGTGAAAGATTAGATACCCTTCAGCAGATAAAATGTGTGACATATAAGTTTGAAGAGTAATTCCACTTTTGTTGAGAAAAAAAATCAATCCTCTCTGAGTGATCGTACATTCCAAGGATTTTTTATTGAAGTTTCCTACCTGTTGGTGTTTTTAAGATAAAGCTGTTTGTTGCAGCACGTTCTTTCCAAAGTGATTCCTGAATGGAAGTGTTGGGTTTAGGGCTGCAACTAACTAATTGGTTAATCAATAATAATCGATATTGAGAATAGTTGTCAACTATTCTAATTATCGATTAGTTGGTTGGATCCCCCTAGCTCTCTTCTCCACGCTGGGCGGAGGGCACAGCCAGCAGTGGGCGGGTGCAATAGCCAGCCTGCTTTTGTCTATTGCACCAGCCTACCACCTGCTATATTTACATTTAGTTGCCTTCTGCGGAATCTTACCACTGGCAGCTGTTATTCCCTGGCTGAAGCTATTCCAGCGCCATGTGCTTACAATACAATTATTAAAATATATACTGTTTATATAAAAAGATGAGAAAAAAGTGATTGGATGCTGTTGCTGTTTTGAGCCTCCGAGAATCCCAGTGACATTTTTGAGGGCTGTGGCTGTTTGTAAAATTTCATATCTTCTGTAATAAACGTTAGCAATAATTATTTCCAATATACCAAGATTGTTTTCTGATTTGTATGAGGAGAGTTTCACCGGAACGATGTGCCCTAAACACAAAAGTATCAGTAAACAAATATAAGACATTTTAACGAGAACAATAATTGCCAGGAACGTCAGCCAGATGCTTGTTCTTGACATTTATTTTCAAGGACAACAGAAATTCTATTTGCAGAGGAACCATTACCAATTGGAAATTTCTGCTTCGTTTTAGTAGATGAACCTGAATTATAAAGAACAATTGCAAAACATAATGCTAGAAATCAAAACAGCTAAACCTCATAGCACGCTACATGGTAATTGTTTTCTTTTGAAAGCAACCTCAGGAGTCTGATGCTGGCTACCAACAGGCAATTTTCACCACATCCAGTCAGGTTTCAATTGCACAAATGGCCAAAGGAAGGAATGCAACCTGCCACCAATGGTTTTACCATGTGCTGGTGGCAGGTTGCCTTGATCTGGTCAGTGGTTTTTGTGACTGAATGCTGATTGAAAGTGGTTGAAATTGGCTGAAAATTGCAGTGCATGTGGCTAGAATGAAGGTGCCTGCAAGACATAAGAGGATGTTGTCTTCATCTTGCCATTTGTAATTGGAGTGGGAAATGCTTGTATGTCTGCTGGCTTCCCCCTCCTGTCTTTTTAAAAAAAAAAAAATTCTTTATTTCAAGTTTCCAAAGTTTAGGGGTGTACCTATATGGACACGCAGGTCCGGGTACGAACAGGACATATAAAACATTCAGTATATGACAAAGGTAAAGAGCGGCACATATATATAAGAAACAACCTTCCATATCCCATTAATCCCATCCGGGTAGATTGTGGCGTGAATGAGTTGTGAGGAGTTCCAATAGGCGGGTAGTGAAGTCCCTCCATTGAGGCAAGTCCAGGTGATCCCTCAATTGGAACCCTGACCGGCTATACAGCGGCCGGGATACCCTGGGGCATCCGCGCTCAACTATATTGCTACCTTGCCTGTGGTCGATTCCAGATGGTCCTCTAGGTACATGTGTGGTATAGGCCTGTATCAATTATCCAGGGGGAAGGTGTGACCCCCGTCGACCCAACGCTGGCGGCCGCCCGGCGACGTCAGTCGACCTTCAGGGGTCCCACCCACCCGGAATTGGTAGCTTGCCCCAACAGGGGTAGGATTATTACCAGCTATCGATAGGGATAACGTCAAGGTTGGCCTAAGGAAGGTAAGGGTAGGGGGTAACAGTACTGACAAGGTGGGAGGGGAGCACACGACCGGGGGATAGGGGTAGGCAGGGGAAGATCTCAGTGTGTCATCGCTGGATTTCAGGACTCCATAATCTCTCGATATTCTGCAGAGGTGGTATAAACTATCCAATAGTGCCAGGTGGTCGAGAATCTGGATGAGGTGCCCTTGATGGTGCTGGTGAGGTCCTCCATGAGCCTGATGTCGTTGACTTTGGAGAACCAGAGTTGGACCGATGGGGGAGTCTCCTGCTTCCAAAGTAATGGTATGCATGCTCGGGCTGCATTCAGTAAGTGGATCAAAACCGATCGGGAGTAACTCTTAGGCGAGAAGTGGTTGTGGTGGAGGAGGAAGAATGCCGGTTCATGGGGGACGTCGTGATCTGTGAATTTTTGGGTTATCGCTCGGACCCGGGACCAGAACGGGGTCACTCGGGGACAGGACAGGTAAAGCTAATCCACCCGATGCTTTAGGGCATCGTAGGATCGGTAGTCGTATTCTAGGGACTTTGCCGGCCCAAATAAAATTGGACACCATTCCCTGTAAGGCCCGGAAATACGCCCGTGGGATTCGTATTGGGAGGGCTTGGAAGGGGTATAGGAAGCGTGGGAGGATGTTTTGTTTAATGATGTTGCACCCGCCCGGTCCAGGAGAATGTAGACCGAGACCACCCTTGTAGGTCTGCCCTGACCTTTTGTAGTAGAGGTGGGAAATTGAGACTGTAGGTTTCCGTGAGGTGTCGAGGCAGGGGGACCCCCAGATATTTGAGTGATGTGGAAAGTTCTGTGCGAAGTACTGCGAGTAAGTTGGGCATCCCGGTGACCGGCTCAGTTATGAAAAACAATAGGTCGTCGGCAAACGCTGCTACCTTGTGGGTGGTCCCCCCCACCGTCAATCCCCTGTCAGGGTGAGCTCTAATGGTTCGTATCAGGGGCTCTAGGGTCAGGATAAAAATGAGTGGCGAGAGGGGGCACCCCTGCCTGGTTCCATTGGATATCGGGAAGGAGGCGGACAACATTCCGTTGACACAGACCCTAGCCGTCATGTGAGGCAGCAGGTAAAAGATAGTTTGGGGTTTAAGTTGGGCGTTATGTAGGATCCATCTGTCCCAACCGTGGAGGGAATGTCCGGGCACGAGGGCAGGGCGAAGGCCCGGACTCATCAAGTTAGGGGGCTGGTGGGGTAGGATTGAAGCCTTGGGGATCCTCTGGGGTACCAGGCCTGCTGCTGGGATGAGATTCCTGGTTCCTGGGATAGCGAGGCTACAGTTAAAGTCTCCGCTCCCTGTCCTACATTTCCAAAAACCCCCCTCCCACGGCCGGTCTCTCCCCTCTGTAGTGATGTGGAAATCATTGGAGCCTGGGGTCCTATTGCTGCTATAAACCGGTAGTTACACATTGCTTAATGCATACAAAGTCTTCCCCCTCCTGTCTGAGCCTGCTTAGGGGAACAAGGATTAGCCGGGGTGCACTTTCCTGGTCGTTTAATATCATTTTTCCCTTGAGACAGAGAGCAGGAACCTTCAGAGTTCCCTCCTCCCTTATCTATTAAAAAATGATGCAATCTTGAATGTTGATACAAATAATTACTTGGTAAATATTTTTTGGATGGATCATGTATAGACAGTCAGTCATATCTTAAGTGTGTGTGTGTGTGTGTGTATATATATGTATGTAAATATATATGTATGTATATATATATATATACGTATATGTATAGATATATATATATATATACACCGTATTTTTCGCTCCATAAGACGCACTTTTTTTCCCCCAAAAGGAGGGGGAAAATGTGCCTGTGTCTTATGGAGCGAATACCTATCGCCCGACACCCAGGACATGCAGTTTCGGGTGCCGGGTGAGTAGTTTCTTTGTACATTCAGCTCTGCTCCTGACAAGCAGAGCTGAATGTACAGTGGGAGCCACTGCTCGTTTAATATAAGTGATCTAATTAGAACACTTGTATTAAATCGAGCGGCGGCGATCGTGGGACCGCTCTTCTGGGGGACCGTGACCACGGCATAGGAGCTCACCATTGTTCTTCGTCTGCTCTGTTTGATTACTGTGACCGTGGCGCTGTAATCACAGCGCCACCTGTCTCAGCGCTCACTGAACTGCAGCTTCTGTCACAGAATCCCTGTCACAGAATGCCTGCGTCCTATAGACCGGAGCGCCTTATAGAGCGCAAAATACGGTATATATGTATATACATATATAAATGTGTAATGTGTCTCACACACGGTACTTTTCCACTGACCTCCAATGTACCTCTCCACTAACCACAAATGTAAGGGGGTAAAACACCTTTGACTACCATTGTGAGGGGTCACTTCTGCATGGACCAACAATGTAGTTGGTACATTTTCACTGACCACTCCACACAGGGAATACCATTGACATAATCCTGCCTGTTGCACTCTGCAATCTGTGTAGAAAACCAAATGCAATTAAACAAATGAATTTTAAAAAAATTCCTCGTCCTGAGGTTTGTGACTGTTCATTTGCGACTTTAACTTGTAGCATAGTAATTAAAGGAGAACTATGAGGTGAGTGCTTTTCACTCACCTCATAGTTCTAGCCGACCTGTGACAATGAGACTGTCACAGGTCGGCTCAGTAGATCGGGAGGTGAGCGAACACATACCGGGTTCACTCGCCTCTCGATCCTGTCATGGCTCTCTGCCGTGACAGGGGGAGGGGCTGGATTCCCCCCTCCCCGCTCCGATCTGCCATCGCTGACTGGCGGAACGGACGGGGGAGGGGGCGGGTACAGCTGGCTCTGCCTCTAGATAGGCAGAGCCAGCTGTCACTCATGCAGCTGGGCGGATCCCGTCATCTACGTCGGGATCCGCTCCGGCTGAGGCGTCTCAGTACACCGTGAGCTGTAGCTTGCGGTATACTGAGCTTAGGGTAACGGGAGGACGCTAGTTTGTGTCCTCCCGTTACCCTAAGGTGAACTATGGGGAAAAACACTGACCCCATAGTTCTCCTTTAAGGCACATTTTGTGGGTACAAGTACTGTGTGCAGTGTATATAGTTAGAAGGGTCATGTCCTATTTAATTATGCCCCTTTAAGCCATGTTCACTTTTGGTCAGATGCATTGTTTGCCACACACACTACATGCAATACATTTCTGCTCTCTTAAGTGTGCCCCAGGGGAACCCCACAACTTTTAAAGTCCAAGCAACATTCCTCTTTCATACTGTACTGTCATTTCCTAATAAGAGTCTACTTTGGCAGTGTGCTTTACTATCGCAAAAATGCTAAACATTTAAGGGAATTTGGGCATTAGATAAAACTAAAGTCAATGCAAAGTTTCTTTTGGGATTGTTATCAACATATGAAATTGAAAAATGAATGGATGTTGCTTTAGTACGCCTTGTTGTTCTTTCATGAGCCATTCTTAGAAGCATTTGTGAAGATCTCCACTCCATTGGTTGTGCTGGAGCCCCTCTAAAGCTTGCAGGCGATACCTGTATGTCACGGTCTGGGAAAAATAGACACTGGGGACGCTGGCTCCTGCTGGGGTTTACGGAGCTGCAAGGGACTGACAGCGCTGGAATAACGCCTGGAACACTGGTCGCAGGGAACTCAGGGACGCAATGACTGCACGTTAGCAGAAGTGTGATAGAGGCGCAGAGTCTAAGGAGCGCCAGGTCTTCTCCAGCGCTCCTGATGGTGGAGATGGGTTTTGCTGCAGGACTGCTCCCAGGTTGCGACCCTCTACCACACCTGTACAGACACAACTGAGGAAACTCATACACAATACAGCAGTAAGATACAGAGCTCAATAGCAGGTAGGGAGGAAGTCTGTAACAAGAAGAGGCAGGACTGTTGCTGTGGCACACAAGGAAAGTCTAATAAAACAGTGGCACAGGATGCACTGATATAGGATACACTAGGGAGTTGCAGTGCTGGGATTCTGGGTTCAGTGATCCACAGGGAAGGAGACTGGTTCCACTCAGGGTACATGATAACTGTGCTCTGGTAAAGGAACACTGAAGACTTGCAGAATTGGAATTCTGGGTTTAGTGACACACACAGGGAAAGTGCGTTGTACTGAGGTACATGAGTTACACGGAGATGTACACAGGGAAAGTGCATTGTACTGAGGTACATGATTCACAACGAGATGTACACAGGGAAAGTGCGTTGTACTGAGGTGCAGGATTCACAGGAAGATGTACACAGGGAAAGTGCGTTGCACATTGGTACAGGATTCACAAGCAGCTGTACACAGGGAAAGTGCGTTGCACAGTGGCACAGGATTCACAAGGAGATGCACACAGGGAAAGTGCGTTGCACAGTGGCACAGGATTCACAAGGAGATGCACACAGGGAAAGTGTGTTGCACAGTGGCACAGGATTTACAGGGAGATGTACACAGGGAAAGTGCGTTGCACATTGGTACAGGATTCACAAGCAGCTGTACACAGGGAAAGTGCGTTGCACAGTGGCACAGGATTCACAGGAAGATGTACACAGGGAAAGTGCATTGCACTGAGGTGCAGGATTCACAGGGAGATGTAGACAGGGAAAGTGCGTTGCACTGAGGTGCAGGATTCACAGGGAGATGTACACAGGGAAAGTGAATTGCACAATGGTGCAGGAAAGACACAAGATACAAGGTCACAAAGGAAGAGATGTGTTGCACAGCGGTGCAGGATAAACAAGAAGATACAGGGTCACAAAGGGAGAGATGTATTGTACAGGAACATGGGGATAGTCCAACAGCACTGCTGAGCAGAATACACACCACAGGCACAGAAGCAAGTAGTTCAGGAAAAGCTAACAAATGGGAGCTGGCGTGTAGAAACACTTAAGCAGCCTAGCGTTGCAGGCAGTACAGACAAACTCACAGCACACAGGTGAAAGTGAAAGGGGGGGGGGTGTCTCAAGCAATATCCACAGGAACACACTAGGAACGCAGAGGATAGCACGAACACTGAAAACAACAGAACAGGGAATACAGTCACACAGGCAAATCCTTGGGGGTACACAGAAAGCAAAGGGAAACCTGGAAGCATAGCAATCCAAGTAAGCACGGGGATACTTGGAAGCACAGGAGATCCCAGTGTATATATATATATACAGTACACTGAGTGGCCAGATTATTATGACCACCTGACGTTGTTGTTAGAAGTGATTGTTGTCTGGAGATACGGGTAAACAACGCGATTTAACAGCCTTTGAACGCGGGATGATTGTTGGCGTTCAGAGCCATGGAGCGAGTATCAGCAAAACAGCAGAATTCGTTCAATGTTCAAGAGCAGCTGTTGTTAAAGTGTTTAAAGCCTGGACTGTCAGCCGAAAATCAGGGTCTGATTGTGCGAATTGTGGCCGTCAGCGACTGGTCAATGTTAGGGCAGAACGGAGAGTGGCAAGACTGGTACAAGACAACAGAAGGGCAACAGTGCCGTGTCAGATTCCTCGCATCACCTTTCAGCATCTCGTGGAGTCACGAGGCGGCCCAACGAAGTCATATCGTGGAGTTATCTCGTGGCCCAATGAAGTACTGATGGGGTGGTCATAATAATCTGGCCACTCAGTGTATGTATATATATACAGATAGATATATGCAATATACAGGTGAAACTCGAATAATTAGAATATCGTGCAAAGTTCATTTATTTCACTAATGCAACTTAAAAGGTGAAACTAATATATGAGATAGACTCATTACATGCAAAGCAAGATAATTCAAGCCGTGATTTGTCATAATTGTGATGATTATGGCTTACAGCTCATGAAAACCCCAAGAACCCCAAATCCACAACCTCAAAAAAGTAGATTATTACATGCAATCAATAAAACAAGGATTGTACATAGAACAATATCGGACCTCTGAAAAGTATAAGCATGCATATGTACTCAGTACTTGGTTTGGGCCCCTTTTGCAGCACTTACTGCAATTACTTTTGCACGATATTCTAATTATTCGAGTTTCACCTGTAGTTGCTCGAACTCTGAGCAGCAGGTTAACTAGCTCTACAGTAGAAAAGGTGGAGAGAAGAGTGGCTGCAGGCCTGCAACCTGCAATAGGCTGGAGGCCGAGCACTAAGGGCAGAGGCCAAAACCCAGCACAGAAACCAGGTAAGGGTGACACTGTAACTGACTGGCTGCTGATCAGCAGGATGGAAAATCTTTATCACCGTATCTGTCAGTGACAGATGCACTATAAAATTATTGCCAAAAATCCTGCTGATAAAGCAATTTAGTCCTGCAATATAAACAGTATATACATCCTTCAAGAGAGATTAGGAGGATTACCCTGTAATAGTAGCTCATTTGGAAATAATGGAGCATTATAATTAATACGATATGAAGTAAATTATCTTGACTGCGGAGGGGTTTCACAGCTTGTCGGTTCCAATTTGTTTTATTGGAGCCAAAATTGAAATAAAGATTGACTGGTCTTTTGTTTTATGAAATTCTTTACATCCTGCCAGCAAGAGATAAACACATCGTTTTACATGTTCCTTCCCTATAATGTCACCTGCTATGCTCTATCTCAGCGTTTTTCAACCACTGTGCCGCGGCACACTAGTGTGCCGTGATATATTTTCTGGTGTGCCGTCAATAAATCGTTAATTTCTTTGATCGATATTGCCCCGTGAGTTCTGTCTATAGGAAGACAAAGAAGGCTGTCCTGGAAATTATGTACCATATAAAACCCTGATGGATAAAACTCCACAGGCAGTCGGAAGAGTCAGAATTAAACATCCTGATAAGATCTTAACATGCTGACAATAAGAATAATTAGGAATTCTTCTGACTTCAATTACCGGCATCTCTCATTCAATTGATCTTCACCTAAACTGCAGGTTTATAGTCACTGAATGGTGCATCCATAACATACCAATAAATGTTGCATTTATTTTATGGTTTTATGTTTCTTCAATAAGCAGACCAAAATGTGCAGTATGTTTATCTATGTCTGTCCTATACTGTAAAGTTCTAACCTTAAAATGACATTAAACCCTCAGATTTTTTAACATAAAACAATACTGTAATGTGTGCCTTACTGTAATCCATGGTCGTTTCCCTTCTCTTTGCTGCTCTTCCTTTTAAATCCGTATCTGTTCTCATGCTGGGCAGAACTTCTGTTTTGCAGCAGACTGCCTTGTCTCTGGAATGGCTACATGGTGTCTGTGTGTAGGTTCACAACCTGAGCCAGCACTACAGGAAGAGGCACTCAGCTGCAAAGGGAAGTTCTCCCCAAGCATGAGAAGAGATACGGATTTAAAAGGAAGAGCAGCAAAGAGAAGGGAAACAACCATGGATTACAGTAAGGCACACATTACAGTATTGGTTTATGTTAAAAAATCTGAGGGTTTAATGTCCCTTTAAGGGCCCAGTCACACCATAAAGAGTGTGTTCAAGAGCGTTCGGCCTCTGGAACGCACTGGAACGCAACCCGGCCGGCTCACTTTGTTATGGGACGGGAGGGGGCGTGGTGGTGCATTGAAGTCAATGGCACTGCAGCCATGCCCCCTGCCTGCAGAGCGATCGCTAGCACATAAATGCCTGCGTTTCGGTACAGTGCGATCTGCAAAAAATGCTACATGCACTACTGGAACGCACTCTTTATGGTGTGACTGGGCCCTTAATACCAATAAAATTAACTTAGGAAGGACAAAGTAACTAGTCAAAAAAGTGACCCTATGAGGATATGAATATGGGAGCTGATTTCATTTTGGAGGTGCAGACTAAAGCTGCCCATATACTGCTCTATTTTTTTGTTGTTGTTGTTGTTGAACCCGCAAAACGAAAAAAATAGAGTAGATTTCTCCATCAACGATACTCATTCGTTGATTGAGGCATCTCCGCTGTCTCTCTTGTTGTCACAGTTCAGCTGCAGACTTGCAGCTGAGCTGTTACTTGTAGTTCTACAAGTATATACGGACCTCTTACCCCTGGTTCTGCAGGCATACAAGGCTGTGCTGTTGCTCGTAGTCCTCCAGACATGTGCTCTGAACCTGACTCACTCTTGCACCTGTCTGGCAGCTTTAGGCGTCGGCCGACTTCTCCTGCTGTTTCTTATGCAGCTTCTTGACCAATCAGTGCAGGCTACTTGTGGCCAATCCTGTGGATCCTCCCTCGTGCTGACTCTATTTAAACCCACGGCAGCGCACGGCATGCTGTCCGAGCAACGCTTTCCTAAGCTAGATGCTGAGCCCCTTGTTTGTGAATGAACCTGGATGCCGTGTAGTTTTTCTGTGTACTGACCTTTGGCTTGTCCCTGGAGATCCTTGTCCCCAGTCTGCCCTGAACTTTTACTTGTCCCTGGTGATCCCAATCTTCTGTCTGTCTCTATCCTTTGGCTATTCCTTGGAAATCCCAGTCTTCTGATTGTCCCTGTAAGTCCCGGTCCTCTGTCTGTCCCTGACCTTTGGTTTGTCCCTTGTATGTGTGTCTACAACCTGTCCAGAACTCTGGCCTTGTCAATGATTCTGGGCTGTTAGGTGAGTCAGGTGAACCTAGGGACTGTGATCTGGGGTCAGCACGCAGCCAAGCCCATCTCTACCATTAGGAGCTCTGGCGAACACTGGCTGGCCCTTAGATTCCACATCCTGGGGGACCCCATGCCACCTATCTAGCATTGCAGCACCCTGCCCTGTACCTTGTCCTACCAGTCTATTCTGTCTTCCACTGCCTCATTCAGTTCCCCTGCTTGTACTCCAGCTCTGGGAGTCATCAGCCTACACTGCTTGGACCCTTTTCTCTAAGTGTCCCTGCCAGTGTAGTAGAAAGGGTCCACAGACCTGACCCCACAGTGCTCAATGAGCGGAACCATTGAGCACTGTTGGGCGAACAAAAGAGATGGACACTCTCTGAAGTTTTGGTTTCTGCACAGATTTGGGAGGAATCATTCATTTGCAATAGAGCAGATTTAAGTTGCATGAGCAGCAGGAATGATGAGTATTTACTTGCTGCTTTACAGGTAGCACCTTTATTTGGAAAACATTTTTTAACATCCTCAGGACCAAAAGCTCTGTGCTGCAAGCCACAGCACATATCATATTAGATTCAGCCTTGCAATGTTTGACTTTCTGACCTGATTTTAAGTCCCACAATCAGTGTTGCAACATGACAACATCTCTTTAAATATTTGTAATGCCTTATTATTATTATACAGGATTTATATAGCGCCAACAGTTTGCGCAGCACTTTACAATATAGGGAAGACATTACAATCACAATACAATACAAGACAAGATGGTAAGGAGGGCCCTGCCCGTCAGGGCTTACAATCTAAAATTCCCACAAGCTTTTTTTACTTGATAATTTGATTTTAATGGGGAGCGTGGGCAGGGGGTATGGCGCTCTGTAAATAGGTGGACTTTGCAAAGTCCACTTAAAAAGACTTATTTCATGAGAAAAAGCTGTTTTGATGAGACTCATTTTGAAAAACTGCCATTATCTTCATTATTATACCGGGTCTAAGCAATGAAAGTGTGATATCTGTGGTTAATGTTTAGGACGGTCAAGCGTTCAGTGAAATCATATATTGTATTGAGCAGAATTTCTGTGTTGAAGATTTTATAATATTTATACGGATATGACTTTAAGAAGGACAAGTAACGTTTTGATGACTTACAATGATGGATGTGCTATGACTTTCCTTTTTAGATGTTATTATAAATTAAAACTAATAAACAATATTGAAAAGGAAGTGTGATCTGTGTATGTTACAGTTGTGGTGAGATGGCAGTAACTCACATTCTCAGTATAGTTGGCATACAGTGACCCAATCCAGATGACACCTTGAAGATTGTTGAGAAGTTAAAACTAAACTGTGCAGATCTTTACAACAGCGCACATTGTATAGGTCAAAAGTGATCCAAAGGACATGTGGATGAGATACAGACTAGAACATAACAAAGAAGGGTGGAGTATTCTACACAGAGGAAGACGTGAACTATGGCGATGGATGGAGACCAAATACCAGAGACAGATAAAGCAAATAATATTTATAAACATATCACAATGGATGTGTAACCTGACAATATTATTATGTTCATTATTAAAGTGCCCATACACCTTACGATATTTGGCCGATTTTCGTTTGCGATCACGTTTTTATACCGATATTCGTAATATTGATGGGCAGTGTACAACCGCAAATACTGTACAATCGTACGACTTTTCACTTTCCAGCAGGTGAGAAAACTTCTGTGGAATCGTACAATTTTCGCAAGGTTGGTGGCGTTTCCGTAAGTCAAAATTCGTATGATTAACACTGCTCATGCGCAAACGAAAATCCGTGCTGTCAATTCCCGAAATTTGTTGAGGATCACTAATTACAATGTGCGATGATTGGTTCAGGATGGGGCCATTGTACGAAAATCGTACGACGGTTCAATCATCGGACGAAAAGTTTTGCATTTTAGTGGGGCAGGAGGGGGTGTGGTGGGCCATTGAAGTGAATGGCACCGTAACCATGCCCTCCGGCTGCAATGCGATTGCCCGCACGGTATCGCAAGGCAGCATTTTGATCGCACTGGACCCCAGGCACAATGTGCCTTGCGATCCCATTCACTTCAATGCCCCCTCCAGCCCCACAAAATAGTGAGCCAACCGCAATGTGAGGCAGTGTGTTCTGGCCAGAGTCGGGCCTGCATTTTTGGTTGCTGGGCCTCCAGTGCGTCCCTGCACTTTATTAGGAGGAGTTGGCTACCTCCAGGTACACCTGCATGTAATTTATCGACTTCATTAGTATGCTCACACTTGGAGACTCGGATACATAGAGTTAGGACCACACTTTGCAGAGGTGCCTTGGCGCGGCGGTGTGGCTTCTACATATTTTTGTGCAACTAAAACCTCTGATTTTAACGCATACTGTTGACAGGGCTATTTGTTTGGTTGCAGGCTGGCTGGCAGGTTGAGGCTGGGGAATTTTTGTGCTTTGTATTGCACTGCAACTGGTGCGAACGGGTCCCTAAGCTGGGCTCATTGAACGCGTATTGAATATGAGCGTTTGTCGCGCGTTTCGTGTTGCGACAAACGCGCGTTTCTGAGGGCTGCTTGGCTGTATCCCAATGGAAACGCGCAACAAAAACGCCCCAAAGAAGCTCCTGTACTTCTTTGGGTGTAGGGCGTTTTGTAGCGGCCTGTGATACGCCAGGGTGTGAACTATACCCATAGGAAATAATGGGATTTTGGTGTTTGAGCGCTTTTACTGTACGGTCGCACGTCTTTTGTCAAACCAGCATGCTAGAAAACCCGCCGAGAATCGTACAATTGTCTGCGGGTTTCTAGCCTGTTCGTTCGACAACTGCGGAACGGGCCGGTGTGCCCGTTCAGCATTGTGGTCATCAGAAAGCCCGCCCCTCAGCGGGGCGGGCTTTCGATGATCGCAAGAACGATCTGCCTGTCCAAGATGGGCAGATCGTACGAGCTTTTAATTAGCTTATGACCATCGCAAGACAAAAGTCTTGCGACATTGTAAGGTGTATAGGCACCTTTAGACTGGTAGAAGTAGTGGCCTGTTGTATGACATATGGCATCCCAGGTAACCCTTTAGATGTGAACTGAATGTTTCAGCACTGTAAATTAAGCAATTCTCCTAACATTTACACTAATCCTAACATTAAAATTGTCTTATACATGTCAGGTAGCCAATTTTATTAAAAGGATGTGAGATCCTAGCAGGTTGGACATTTATCTTTGCAGAATCAGCCACTAGGCATTAATTTTGAAATGTCAGTCCCATTTTCTATGTTCCGTGTCTACACAGGGAAAGGTAGATAGGAAAATGGAATGAATAAAGTTTGTTCTCTCTTCTCTACTCTCTACACCTGTCAGCAAACCCCATGGGGATTTTTCTGCTACGTTCATATTAAGGTAAAATTACTCAAACACATTTTTTTTACTTTCCCATCAGTACAATACTTATCTTTTAATAATCTCCTTGCGTTTCCAAGAACAATGTCAGACCAAAACAAACAATACCATTCACCAAACAGGCAAAACATTACTGTTGTGATCAGAAGACATTAACACGACAATAATTAGATTGCTTATGGAAATTAATGTCACCCATTAAAACGGCGAAATGAAAAAATGAGGGGTTATAGCGCAAGGTAATTAAAAGCGGGGAGAGCACACTATCACAAAGATAACACATGTTATTGGAGACTTTCTCATTGTGAGTTGTTATTAATACAAAGCCCAAATGTATGGAAGACAGAAGATTTAATTATCTCCATTCTCTAATCCTAGTTAACACACCAGCCACTGTGAGGACACACAGGCTATACAATGCAGGTTGGTGGTGAACACTTGCCCCTGTCCACCTCGTCCTACATATCCTCAGACTAAACATAAAGTAGATTTAAAATGGTAACACAGAAAACCACTTTACTGTAATATATAAGAAAACTTTTTTAATAAGCGTGTATACACGTTGGGACTGGTCCAGAGAGAATGTATTTGTGGGAAGGTTGCCAGCAAAACTTAAATAAGATATTGGGACCAGTACAAAACTTTTAGGTTTATTTATAAAACCTCCACCCAGGAAGTTATAGGAACATTCTCCCAGCTCATAACTCTTATAAATAAACCCGTTAGTATTTCAAAGTGTTTTAAAAGTAAAAGCATTTTCTTTTTAGTTTTGGATAGAGTGAGGCTAGGTTCACACCTTGGCGACACCTCACCGCACGGCAAACGTGCACGATTCCGTGCGGATCGCTGCGCGGTCAGGAGTCGCCAAAGTGTGAACCGATCTCGCTGTGGGTGCGATTATTTTCTAATGGCACCCCAGTCGTGCTTTCGAACACGATTGTAGCTAAAACAGCTGCGCGTCATGTAACGCAAAAAGGTACTTGTACCTTTTTTCTGCGATTGCCGCACGGCTGTCACCCCATTGAAATCAATGGGGCCGCGCGGCAATCGCTGCCTGCATTGTGCAGGACCGCACGATACCCGGGACGCGCGTCCTGGGTGTCGTGCGGTATAGTGCAGGTGTGAACCTAACCTAATGGAAGGGTTAGTTCCTATGTTCAGTTTGTATTGATGTCTCTCTGTTCATCCTGGTGGTCATTGTCACTGATAGAGATATTCATGGGAAATCACAAGTTTTAAAGTTGTCCCCAGAGCAAGAAGTGAGGGAAAATCCTCCACTGGAGACACATGTTCCTATTACAACAATGGGAATTCCATTTACATCCTATTTTCTCTAATTCTTGTTGTATCTGTAGCACGGGAAGCGAAGGGAAATCTCTAATTAACCCAGAAGGTCCCATTTCTGCTGGAGAGAGGGTAAGGGTGAGTCATTCAGCAGTCAGGTCTAATTTACATAACTATAATAATAACTAAATTAATAACTATAGATAAATAAATAGAGAACGCTCATGCTCTAGCTTTGGATTTGTAAGCTGTTGGTTGTAAGAAGTAAATATGAAAATGTATGTGTAAGATTTCAGGGTAAAAAGAAATAAAACAATTCTTTATAAAGAAAATGCATTCACTTTAAAGCAAATGATTAACCACCTCCCGTCCGCCGAACTTTGAAAAACGGCCGGACGGGAGTCTTCTTGACGCCGGTGGGCGTCTTTAGACATCCTTCGTGCCCGCTTGTGCGCGCCTCCTGGCATGCACGAACGGGAAACCACCAGAATTTTAAACAGCCAGCAATGGGTGTTTACATACAAGCGGTCCGGCGTCCGCTCGCTTGTATGATGCAAGTCTCTGTGGGCCCCCTTATTACCTCTTCTCACGGTCGCCGTCCCCGCGATCCTGAGCGTTCGATCCGGGACCGGCAGTGCGGCTCCATGACGGAATAAATGTCAGTCAAAGTACAGCAGTGCTGAAAACTGACAAATGGCCTGGACAGGAAGTGGGCTCCACACCCCCGTTCATCAGGTGGTTAAGCATATTTATTGTCGGTCCCCTTTAACAGATACACCTGTTCCAAGCAAACAAGTCCTTTATCTGGCCGGAACCATAACGGAAGCGGCATTAGATAAAATGAGCACATTACGGACCTTTCCAGAATATAACATAATACCAACAATTACTGCACCTTATCTGCCAAAAGTGATAATTAAAAGATATGTAACTGTATATGCAGCACAAAAGCACGGCAATACGCCATCCATGCAGGAGCGCTAATGGAGAACAAATCATTATGCTCAATAATGGTTTTGTTGTCCTTATTGTCACAATGGAGAGCGAGGTGGCAAAAAAGAGATGTCCTTGCTGCTTTCACATTTCTATTAAGGGTAGATTTGTCATCTGGCCATATGGAACAATACAACAGGTCTGACCGTCAGATATCCCACTTACACCTTTTCTGAAGGCGCTATCAATCGCTTATTCTGATAACTGCCATTTCCACCTCTCGTATTCTGCGTCCATCTATTCGCCATTCACATTGACCCAATTGGGATATTATATATCTCATTATATGATCTACAAGTCGTGCTTTTCACTCCCTCACTACAAAGCTGTACTGTATTCTTTCTGTATGATTCAGGAACGTGTGATATCATGATAGGGTAACACTTGAAATCTGCAAATTTGGTGTAATTAATTAATTTGCTTCATGTTATTTCTGCTGGTATTTACTATTTTTGATTAACCCTTTAGTGAATGAAGAGGGGTACAAGTTTATTAAAAGGGGTACCCCAATGCAAATAAACCTCTGCCCGCAGACCCCCACAACCACTGGGCCAGGGTTGCGGGGAAGAGGTCTTTCTCCTCATCAGCATGGAGACAAGGTGCTTTTCCAAGGGACCCCTGGAAAGGCACCCTCCCAATGCCGAGGGCATGTGACCTGGTATGGTGCAGGGAAGGGGGGGTATGCATCTGGGCCAGGGTTGCGGGGAAGAGGTCTTTCTCCTCATCAGCATGGAGACAAGGTGCTTTTCCAAGGGACCCCTGGAAAGGCACCCTCCCAGTGCCGAGGGCATGTGAACTGGTGTGGTGCAGGGAAGGGGGGTATGCCCCCCCCCCCCCCGCCCCTCTTTCCTGTTCTACCAGGTCAGTGCCGGGATTAAGAGTCTAGTTGGGAATTTTAGGGGGAACCCCACATTTTTTGTCCATTTTTTGGCAGTGGGGTTCCCCCTTTACAATTCCTACCAGACCTACAGGGTCTGCTATGACTTTTGGGGAACCCCACACACTTTAAAAAAAAACATTTACCAGAACCCTATAGGTTCTGGTATTTAGGGCTGCAACTAATGATTGTTTTCACAATCGATTTGTTGGCCGATTATCTTTTCGATTAATCGGATAAAAAAAAATACCATCCATAATTTAAAATAAAATACACAAATGCAGGTTTACAAACATAAAGTTTACTTCAGAATAAAACTGCATGCACAATTTTTGGCAATCGCACTGCACTGGAAAGCACAGCATTGGGGTACCGTCCAGTATGGGAGATCACACTGTGGGTGGGAGGTGCGTTTAATGCCATTGAAATGAATGACACACCCACAGCAGAATTTGTCAGGCCGAAACCGAAAATTACTTTTTTTTCCACCTTTTATTAAAAAAAAATGATAACCTGTATTGTAAGCACATGGCGCTTAAATAGCTTCAGCCCGGGAATGACGGCTGCCAGTGGCAAGATTCCGCAGACGGCAGCTGAATGTAAATACAGCAGGTAGTGGGCGGGTGCAATAGTCAGCCTGCTATTGGCCATTTCAAATTGCAAAAGCCAATAGCAGGCTGACTATTGCACCCGCCCACTGCTTGTTGTGCCCTTCTCCCAGCACGGAGGAGCAAGCTAGGGGAACCAACTAATCGATAATGAGAATATTTGACAACTTTTTTTCCCCCTTTTGTTTAAGTATTTTATGTATTCTGCTCACTACCTTTTGAGGTAGCGAACAGAATAACCGAGCCGAATGTTGCACGGCAGCATTCGGCAATTGACTCCCTGCTGTTCGGCCCCTATGAGAATATGGGGGCGAACAGCAAGTAGTGACCTGATGAACGCTCGCCTCAGCTGATCCAGCTGTTTAACTGCCTGCGGGCCGGCCGTAGTAAAAAAACGGCCGGCTCAGAGCTCTCTAGATCTGAGCGGGCATCTTTAGATGTCCACTCAGACACGCCCCCTTGCGCGCGCCGCTGGGCGCACGCGAGTGGGAAATGGCCGCAATTTAAAAACAGGTAGCGATGCCTGTTAACATACAAGCGATAGAGGCGAATGCGTTCTTCACTTCGGTTCAGTCGAATGCACTGAAGCTGTTCTGCTGAACCGAAGGGAGCCGAAGCCAGCCGTACAGGGCTGAAGAGAATAGCCGAATAGGGTTCTGCTCCCTTCATTTAAGCTCAGTTATTGACTCGGCTGCCTTCGGCAGCTTAGTCAATAACCCCTTAAATCTTTGGCAGGCAAAACAGCTTCCCTATATGTTTTTTATCTATGAGGGTTATTCACAAAGCTGCAGGAGGCAGCCAAGTGAATAACAGAGCTGAAGTGAGCATTGCTTGTACAGCTCCCTTACATGTCCTGTAGAGGTGCTGGGAGCCAGAATGTGATGTTACTCCGGTCCAGGCACCTCTACAGGACACATGAGGGAGCTGTAAGCAATGCACACATGGGTGGAGCTCCCTCGCGGCCATAGCCCCATCCCATCCCACCTCAAGCTGGCACTCGGCACCGAGCAGCATATTTTGAATGGCTGCTTGGCGAGAGAACTGATAGTGCTGCGCTAGGGGGAGGCAGAGGAGCCCCTAGAAAAGTGGAAAGCATGTGGCGACCCACTGAACATGAGGTCGCCACCCACTTTCGGGTCATGACCCACCAGTTGAGAACCAAGGCTGTAGTGATTACTCTTTCCTAATGATGTATTTTATGTCCTGTTAGGCACCAGAGAAAAGGCAGAGAATCCATTGTACATGCTGGTATTAGGATAGAACATGCCTTTTCATTCCCAAAGTCTATTTGACAGAACACTATTCCTCCTTCTGCAGCAGTTCATTGAATTTTCATTCCTGTTTCAGTTCTTCAACATTAGAAATATTTCTATATCATTCATTACTCCTCTGGCCCTTCAGCTAATGTGCTCACCATCAATAGTATTAAATGTGCCATTTCATCTTTTCAGAAATGTAATCTGTCACCCTGACTGTACTTACTGTGCCAGGCAGCCACTATTTGCTTTGTAAAGTACTATATTGGGTTTTGTCCTTACCAGTCGTCTGTCATATTTTATCGTCCGTTCAAAATTTATATACAGTCCTCTACAAAGCCTTCAGGACTGGAAATGAATGTGGAATTCTGTATTTGCTTTTATGCAGACCTTATTATATACTATTGTAACAGGTTTTTGCAGTGTAGTGTAACCAATCAGCTTCTATCTTTCATTTCAAAGCTTAGCTGAACAAACTGAAGAGAGAAGCTGATTGGTTGCCAGGGTCAACTGCTCCAGATTCTGTCTGCTCCAGTTTGGATAAATCCCCCCCATACTTTTCTCAACAAAACAGTAAAGTCACTCTGGTAGAAAGGAGGAAAACAGACCATAGCTCCCCCTGTTGAATGTAAGTGGTGTAAATGTGAAATATGTAATATTTAAAAAAAAATGTTTTTTATTGTACATTCCCTTTAGGTCTCGTTCACACCTAGGCGTATTGCGATTCGTGGTAAAAAAAGTCGCGCGACAAACGCGCGTTTCCGAAGGCTATTTGGCTGTATCCCAATGGAAACGTGCAACAAAACGGCCCAAAGTAGTACATGTACCTTTTCAGGCGTGGGCCGTTTTGTAGCGTGTTAGGAACGGGCGGAAATACGCCAAGATGGGAACGAGACCATTGAATACAATGGGATTTATATTTTTGAGCGTTTTGTAGAGCGTTCGTCGAGCGTAGAACGCGCTACAAAACGTTCAGGTGTGAACGAGGGCTAAACCACTTGCTGTCCGGGCCATTTTTCAGTGTTCAGCAAATAAATACATATCAGTAATAAAATAAACAGATTACTACTTGCAGTTCTTCTGCTTGATGTGCCATCCTTTATGAGCCGATATTGTAATGTGCAGGCATTTCATTAACCAATAAAGAGTGTATTAAGTAGGCATGAAACATTTTTAAACAATGAAAAAGAAACATAATTAGAAGAATGTAATGTCACATTTAGTGCCAGACTTAATCATCGCTGTGCATTCCAGAAAAGAGCATAATTATTATTGTGATTTCATTAATCCCTCTCATGGGGAGAAACAAATGGTAGATGATGGAGGGCATGAATATTCATGTCTTATCTATTGGGGATCAGGCGTGGGAAATACACTGTGATACAGACTTATCTGTACCTGAGGAACAATGGCATGTGTAAATTCGGGAAGCAGAGCCACAACTGTGTACCATTTAAACAAAAAAATAAAAAGACTGAACAAGCAAAGTAATAATATCTCGAGTCGGAGGGTTCAGGTTTGCAAGTAATAGAATTTTACAAAGTCTCTGTGCAGGGGCGTAACTAGAAATCACAGGGCCCCATAGCAAAATTTAGTATGGGGCCCTGTGATTTCTAGTTACGCCCACCTGATAACCCAAACAGCCCACCTAAGGGTGACCCTGCAGAGCCCACCATAGGCTCTCTATGTTAGGCTCTGCAGGGTCTCAGGCGAGCGGTCAAACCCTCTTACCTGTCAGCCCTGATTCTCTGTCCGCCTCCTTCTCCTCCACTATCGACTCCTCCGTCACTGGGCCCCGGCCCCTCGAGCGCTGGGCCCCGCCCCCTCGAAACACTGTCTCTGTGTCTTGTTATTGAAACCCTAAACAGCAAAGCAAATACGACGATTGTTAGCAAGAGTATTAGGTAGTTGCAAGATGGCAGATTTCAAGTGTATGTAAGCCCTAATTTCTTTTACTTATACAGTATCTGTTTGATAAGTGCAAAAAAATACCCGCTGAACCTGCCAGAAATTCAGAATTGTCCTGTATACTCTTCTATGTTATCAACCCTGCCTAGGTTACGTGTGTGACTTACAGAGCACCACCCGCATGCTATGGCGCAGGGACAGAGGGAGGTGTTCTTTAGTTTTTCCGTCAGAGAAAGCCTGCCAGCGGGTTTATTTTCTAAGAACGCTACCGATTTAACGCAGAACAGTTTTATCTTTGAGATTTTGTACAAATTCTTGAGCTTTGGGAAGTGTAGCAAGGGATGATGGAAAATATACAGGGTTATTCACTGAGGCTAGCTTCACACCTGCACTACACCAGAAGACAAAGTCAGAAGCATTTGTCCATGGCAACGCATCAGCTTACTAAAATGTACAGAATAAACTGAAGAGAGAAGCTGATTGGTTACTATTGGCAGCTGCCCCAGATTCTGTCTTCTCCAGTTTTGATAAAATCCCCAATTGTATCTTGTATCTTTTTCTTCTCTCTAGAAGTGAAGAATACAACAAAAAAATCTGTACAAAAATTAAGTAAATACATAAAAAATGAAAGTGAAGTAGTTAGATGAAGGTCTAATCTAGATCAGTGTTAATATTAGTTTCAGTGTCAGTGTTAGCCACGTTGGGCGCCAGATGAAATGGATCTGAACCACAATTGGGTTCACACAAGATGTCCGCTGCTGTTTCTAATTATGTTGTGTTCGGTGCAGCGGAGAAATCACAAACTCAGAATTAACGGTCTATGAAAGTTCTAATTTATTCAGGGCGGTCTCTCTCTTTTATACACAGATAACAGGAGAGCGTTCGTCACACATATGCCCACATCTGTTATCTCTAAATGTCTTGTACTATTGGGCAAACTGTTAGTTAAAGTCTTGTGTCTCTCGCTAATTGGTTAGTCAAAGATATCTTCTGCCCGTAGCATCCTCCCTCGGCATTCCTTTCATGTATCCTCGGCGCGCTCCCGAATACAGGTTATATCTCTTGGTTACGCATAGCAACACTAGAAGCTGAATAAGGAAAATCACAAAGCTAGGATGCAAACAAAACCAATTCAAAACATAGAAAAGGACATTTTCTTGATATGATCCATATTCCTTCACAGTCCCCCCTAAAATGGCTATTTCTATGTGGATATATTTACCTGTCCCTTAACCTATCACCTGGCACACACCCCGGAACTCTTTTCTTTACATGTGTAGGGGCCATCTGAGGGGCTAATCCACCTCTGGTCCCAACATGTCAGTGTGCACAGTCAGGTGGTCTCTGTCCCTACTCTCACTAACCTAAGGTGTTATAACATTATATTTGGGGGACAAGGATTGTAACGGGGAATATGGTTTCTCGTCATCACTCAGGTAGGTGTCCTCTTCTACCTGTATCATGGTTGGGGTCAAAGTACTCTCATCCATCGCTTTGGCCATTAACTTCTTGGCATAGGGGATCACACAGCAGACTACTAGGCTGATAAAGATCAGAACAATGAGAATCACCACACCTACTTGGGCTAATGCTTTCTGCCAACCTGTCATCCAATTAAAATATTGGTCACATGGGTCTGTGATACCTGAATTCTTCTTTAGTTCCACTGACAGGTCTTCTAGCTTCTTAATGGCTAGGGTAACTTTACCATTTGGGCCAGTGTTGTCTGGGATGTACGTGCAGCAGGTTCCCGTGTCTTTAATCATTTTGCATACACCCCCCTTCTCCGCTAGAATCATGTCTTAGACCATCCTGTTTTGGAATGTCATTTAAGAGGTGGGGCCTAATTGGTCAGCAATTCCCTGCAGGGCATCTCTGGTATAATTCACGAACCGCTGCTGGTTGTAATATATGTCATTTATCCAGTCTACATTCTTGTTGACAATAATTATGGGAATCAAGGACTCAAAACCTGCTTTTACCTGGTCTCGAGCCTTGAACTCGTCTGGGACCCCCCCTTGGGACTCCTATGGCATCTATGTACACATGTGGGTCGAAACTGCCTGATGGGGTACTTCTTTTTCTTGTATGACTGTGCCATGGTTCAGGGTGTGGGGTAGACGGGTCGTAGGAGAGAATGTGAAGGGGCATAATGGCCTTTGCCAGGGCACACTCTCCTCTCCAGTTCCCCTTTAGCCTTGATCTAATTTTTAAATCCCCACAAATCCAATACACGTCACCCAAGGATTGGACTTGGTTCTGTACCAATTTACCTGAGATGCTACTGTAGGCAGCACAAGAGTCTCCCTTCTCCTTCCCAGTTTGAATAGCAGGTGTAGTTCCCTGGGTAAATGGTGATACCTTCACCTGGTTTCGAGGTTTCTGTAACTATGGGGTACTTCTTTTTCCACTCCTCACATGATGAGTGGTTTGTTGTTGTATTAGTGAACAGACTAAGGAAGCACTCCTCACTTTCCTCAGGGATTGGTAGTGGAACAGTGCCCAGATGTGGCCTTGCACTGCCACAGACATAGCAATTGGATTTGTTATGCTTACCCGCACTATACTTCATCCATTCAAGCCATAAATTGGTATCCGAGAAACTGGTTTCTGCTGCCATTGTATCCTCGAAAGTGGGGTTTGCTATGGCCACCATCTTGTCCAGAGTACTGACATGGGGTTCTAGAGGGTTAGCCACCGGCTGAGGAGGTTGCCAGTCTGGTGAATTGTACATGTCCTTAAGTCCCGCTTCAATAGTTTCATTCTATCAAGTAGGGATTTCCCATTCCTATCCTTTTTGTTTAAGGCACTCTGTGGTCGGTATCCCCAGTTATCCCCCGTATTCCAGCCCACCGGACCCCAATAACCACAGTTATCACCCCAATAATCATCTGTAACACATATATACGGAGTTACATCTTTGTGTACTGCTATCATGTGTCACAGACTATGATTGAACTGGAATGTGGCTACATGTGTGGTGGATGAGTTGTACCAGAACGTGGTCTGTGATTTGTCATTTCGTGTGATGGAAGTAGGGCAGGCGGCAGCGTTGATGCATCTCCCATTAGTACATTAGGGAACACGGGAGTGTGGTAGAAACCATTGGCATTCAGCACCGGGAGGACTGGGTACATGGGGTTAATATGCCTTCCGGATGCTGCCTGATTTGGGGCACCAAGATGGCCGCCACCAGAAGGAGGCGGAAGTACACTGGGCTGGGCAGGAAGTGACATGAAAGGTATACCAAGATGGCCGCCACCGGGTGTCATAGGGGTGGGTCTTCCGGGGTGTTGGCTGGGTATACCAAGATGGCCACCACCGGATGGTGTCATAGGGGTGGGCGTGGTTAAGCCACCAGGGCCGGTAGTCGTCATAATGACCTGGGAGGGAGGAGCCACGGATGATGGGGAGTTAGGCGAAGGGTGCGGTTTGGCTGCCCAGGCGCCATCATAGGGCGTGATTCAAACACATTATCAGCTTTGTGATACACATACATAATTTCATAATTTCGTTTAACTGTTTCTTCTACCCATCCCTCTTTGTGCAGAGCCTTTGCTGTACGAAACTAGGCTTCAGCTATTTTCATCAAACCCTTATCATTTAACTTCCCTCAATGTTCCCTTATCAGGGTGCGCCAGAAATCTGGCTGGAGACGGACAATATTATGTTTCAAGTTACATACTTTTGCCAACTTCTGTAATTTCCTCACTGCGTCAGCCCCCTCCCTCTCTTCCACAATCTCGGAGGGCAACATCCCTTTTTCTGGTTTACTCGGCTTCTGTCCCATCTCTGAAATTTCCCAGCTGGTATCCTGACCTCAACACCCTGTCTTGTTCCTCTTTGGCTGATGCAGCGGTGGGTGTAAACGGGCAGTGGGGACACCTGGCAGGCTCGTAGCCCTCCGCTATGGCGGCTTGCTCTATTTCAAAGAGGGTTTTCCCGAAACTCCCTCTCACTGGATAGTGAACATTAACCCTTAGCACCAAGATGTCAGGAATCGCTGGGACAACAGGCTGATGGCCAAGTTTATGTGGGGGGGATACCCCCCTTCTACTACTTTCACTAATCCCCAATTCGTTTCATCCACAGTAAACATTAACCCACAAACACATTTAGGACATGACATTACACCGTGGAACTGAACCACTGGCTGACCGACTAAGTTCGCCTCGGGGGGACCAACACGTCACCCCGGATTTCCGTCCGTAGACGCCCACTACAGGGTTCCTTCTTTCCTGGGGCGTAACAGCGCGGAACTGAACCACTGGCTGACCGACTAAGATTGCTTCGGGGGGGACCGATACGTCACCCCGGATTTCCGTCCGTAGGCGCCCACTACAGGGTTCCTTCTTTCCTTGGGCGTAACAACGCACCAAGATGAGGACGACCAGCATGTAGCAACTTCTTTTAGCTCGGCTCAGCCTCGGCCTGGAGCCGCAAACACCTCACCAAGATGAGGAAGACCAGCCTGTAGCAACTTCTTTTAGCTCAGGTCAACCTCGGCCCAGAGCCGCAAACACACACAACAGATAACAACACACAGCCAACAGAAATCTCTTATGCAGGTTCTTAGCAAAACAGCCATGGGCAAGGAAAAGTTTACCTGCCTTTTGCCGTCCTCGAACAGCCAAGTGGACGTGACAGTGGATCAGACAGAAACAAGTAGTACAGTGGTAAGATATTAAAATATGCCTACCATACTCTCAGGGTTGCGCAAGCCCCCTTGGTCTGCCTGGGTCCTCCGCCACCATCCGCGTGTCACGGCTGCTCTTGGATCGGAACCCAGGGCCCCACGTTGGGCGCCAGATTAAATGGATCTGAACCACAACTGGGTTCACACAAGATGTCAGCGGAGAAATCACAAACTCAGAATTAACGGTCTATGAAAGTTCTAATTTATTCAGGGCGGTCTCTCTCCTTTATACACAGATAACAGGAGAGTGCTCGTCACACATATACCCACATCTGTTATCTCTAAATGTCTTGTACTATTCGGCAAACTAGAGAAGCTGTTAGGTAAATTCTTGTGTCTCTCGCTAATTGGTTAGTCAAAGATATCTTCTGCCTGTAGCATCCTCCCTCGGCATTCCTTTCATGTATCCTCGGCGCGCTCCCGAATACAGGTTATATCTCTTGGTTACGCATAGCAACGCTAGAAGCTGAGTAAGGAAAATCACAAAGCTAGGAAGCAAATGAAACAAATTCAAAACATAGAAAAGGACATTTTCTTGATATGATCCATATTCCTTCACAGTATAAGCAAGTAAAACGTCATTCAGCATTCCTCAAGCTCGGAGGGCTTCATTTACAAACATAACCAACACAAACAACAAATAACATAAGTGGCATCGCTGTGAACTTCAGGAGTAGGATAATTTATTTTAAGGAGTTCTTGGTGGTGGGTTATGTCAATGGCCAAAAGGTATACAGCTAAAGATTAAAAAATATGTTTTTTTTACTACTTTAGGTCAGTTTTCAAAAAAAGACAAAAAAAATAACAAAAACAAATCATCAAATATCTAGTTCCATTTACCACCACAAAAAAAACAATTTGCCTAGAACAAAACAAAGTATAATTGCCCTGGATACACAAAGTAATTGGAAAGATTTTTACAGTTTTACTAACACATGACAAAGTTTTAAAACTGACTTCAGACATTTGTTTTCCCTTCAGTCATTAAGGGGTTAAAGTATATTAGTACAAAAAAAAAAAGCATTGAGAACTTAGTAGTGCTATCGGTCCAGGACTGATTGAGGCTGAAACTTTGCCAATGATGTGATCATAATAATTCCCTTTGCCAATTCGTTTATGCTCAGCATGTGGGAAAATAAAGGCTGAAGGAGTAATGTTCTACTCTGACTTTATCCAAAAGTTACATTTTTTTCGGTGAATCAATATTGGGTAGGATCTGACTGCCACCATGTGGCCATTATAAAGAAGTGTGTGTGTGTATGCATGTAGTGTGTGTGTGTGTGTCTATATTTACACTGAGTGGCCAGATTATTATGACCACCCCATCAGTACTTCGTTGGGCCACGAGATGACTCCACGAGATGACTTTGTTGGGCCGCCTCGTGACTCCACGAGATGTTGAAAGGTGATGCGAGGAATCTGACAGGGCACTGTTGTCCTTCTGTTGTCTTGTACCAGTCTTGCCACTCTCCGTTCTGCCCTAACATTGACTAGTCGCTGACGGCCACAATTCGCACGTTCAGACCCAGATTTTCAGCTGACAGTCCACGTATTTTTCCGCTCCATAAGACGCCCTTTTCTTCCCCCCAAAAGGAGGGGGAAAATGTGCCTGCGTCTTATGGAGCGAATCCCGACGCCCGAGACATGCAGTTTCGGGCGCCGGGCGAGTAGTAGGAGCCACTGCTCGTTTTAATACGAGTGATCTAATGAGAAGAACGGACTTTCTTCGTCTGCTCTGTGTGATCACTGAGATCGTGGTGCTGTAATCTCAGCGCCACCTGTCTCAGTGGTCACTAACTGCAGCTTCTGTCACAGCTTCTGTCATAGAAGCTGTGACGGAAGCTACGGTCTGTCGAGTACTCCATAAGGCGTGCTGGACCTCTCTGCGTCCTATGGTCCGGTGTGTCTTATGGACCGCAAAATCCGGTAATTATAGCTAATTTGCCTACAAACGTCAGGTGGTCATAATAATCTGGCCACTCAGTGTATA
>NW_017309583.1:57561-57841 GCF_000935625.1 Nanorana parkeri
ATGAGCTGTAAGCCATAATCATCACAATTATGACAAATCACGGCTTGAACTATCTTGCTTTGCATGTAATGCGTCTATCTCATGTATTAGTTTCACCTTTTAAGTTGCATTAGTGAAATAAATGAACTTTGCACGATATTCTAATTATTCGAGTTTCACCTGTATATATATCATTCGTAAAGAAGTCAAGTCTAAACAAAAACAGTTGAGGATAGCACGCCGCCCGCGGTAAAATACGATTGGCCGCGGCGGCTCTGATCACACCTGTCAGCGCTCCCTC
>NW_017309584.1:0-615 GCF_000935625.1 Nanorana parkeri
GCATGTAGTATGATGGCGGATGGGATGACTCCATGCAGCCGGCTCCTCATCTGTCATTTTATATGATATAAAGTCGCGGTCTGTATTACCCCGGAGCTCCGAGCTGCTCAGATACCGTTAGAAATGACAGCAATACGTCTCTGTGATTGATTGGACATGTGGCCCGGCTGTCCTTTCATTGATTGGACATGTGGATAGTATGATGTCATAATGTGATGTCATTCCTGAGCAGCGGAGACATCTCCATATAATGATATTCTGCTTCTTGAATGACGGCGGGCCAATGGCTGACCTCTCCATCAGACGTAATACACCTTCGTACCATCTCCAAAACACGCCCCTTCCTCACCAATGACACCGCAAAACTACTCATCCCCTCCCTTCTTATCTCTCGTCTGGACTATTGCAACTCCCTCCTCATTGGCCGACCTCTACACAGGCTCCTCCCCCCTTCAGTCTATCATGAATGCAGCTGCCAGACTCATCCAACTGACCAACCGCTCAGTGTCTGCAACCCCCCTCTACCAATCCCTGCACTGGCTTCCATCCCCCGCCCCTCTCTGCCAATCCCTACACTGGCTTTCATCCCCCACCCCCCTCTGCCAATCCCTGCAC
>NW_017309584.1:2428-3069 GCF_000935625.1 Nanorana parkeri
CCCCCCTCTGCCAATCCCTGCACGGGGTTCCAATAGCACAAAGGATAAAATTCAGAATATTAACAACCGCTTACAAAGCCGTCCACAACTCCGCCCCCGGCTATATCTCCAACCTCGCCTCTAAGTATCACCCTAAACGTCCCCTCCGCTCATCCATTGACCTCCTGCTTTCCATCTCCCTCGTCAACTCCTCCCATGCTCTCCTCCAGGACTTCACTAGAGTCTCTCCCATCCTCTGGAACTCTCTACCCCAACCTGTCCGTCTGTCTCCCACTCTGACTGCCTCTAGGCGATCCCTAAAGACTCATCTCTTCAGGGAAGCCGATCCCACCTCAACCATTCATCCCCCACACAGCTCCCTCCTCATGTATCACTGGCCCCTCCCCTTTTAGAGTATAAGCCCTCAGGGGTGGGGCCCTCCTCACCATCTTGCATTGTGATTGTAATGTTCTTCCTTATATTGTACAGCGCTGCGCTCACTGTTGGCGCCATATAAATCCTGTATAATAATAATGGTGGAGCAGAAGATATGAACATTGTCCTCGTGGGAAGATATTGGAGATCACAACGTACAGGACGCAGGACAAATCATTCAAACTCAGACGCTTTGTTCCATCCAATGTATAAAGAAGACAATGGGG
>NW_017309584.1:3176-5737 GCF_000935625.1 Nanorana parkeri
GGGGGGAGAGGGGTCACACCGATGGGGACTCTGAATTTCAGATCTTACAGAGATACCTCGGCTCATCACTATTCATGTATATACCTTATATACTGTATACCTTCCATAGACACAATGTGTCAGCAATAGAAGTCGCCATCTTTGGTCCATAGTATGTTCCTTGGTGTCAGTATCACCCAAGTGGCCACGTTTCAACGCGTTTCGCAGTCAGCTTCTCCCCCTCCAGCGTCACATAAATAGTAATAAATATCATTTACAGATTGATATATTCACCAAAATCTGAACATTTCACACCATGAGGTCCCAGAGCCGGAGGAGTGAATGTTCTGGAAGGAAGTGATCTCTCACCTCGGGGGAGGGGGAGTTGTTCGGTTGTCTGTGGGCTCCTCACGTTGTCTCATAATTAAATAACAGCGAGTGCCGCAGATTGGCCTTTTGGTAAAACAAGTATTTCATTTTCCACCTGAACGGCGTTTCTCTATTCCCGGAACTTACTTCTAATTAAACTTCAATCAACGCGTGAGTCGTCCTCCGGAGTGCGCTGGAGATTGCGTCCTTCAGAGAGCACGCACAATGACAGCGCCGCGCGGCTTTATCATCGCTCATCCCTACGTCGTGTCTGCGGGACGGCTGCCGGCGCAGCGAGGGGCTGCAAGAGGAACATAGACTTGTCACAGGGGCACAGCCGCATCTCTTTACTACATCCCCATCATCCTTATCCCCATCATCATCATCTCCATCATCATTCCTATCATCATCATCATCCCTATCATCATCACCACCGTCATTATCATCCCCATCATCATTCCTTTCATCATCACCACCATCATCATCCCTATCATCATCATCCCCATCATCCTTATCCCCATCATCATCACCACCATCATCATCACCCCCATCATCATCATCCCCATCATCATCACCACCATCATCACCCCCATCATCATCACCCCCATCATCATCATCACCACCATCATCACCCCCATCATCATCACCACTATCATCCCCATCATCATCACCATCATCATCACCCCCATCATCATCACCATCACCACCATCATCACCCCCATCATCATCACCACTATCATCCCCATCATCATCACCATCATCATCACCCCCATCATCATCACCATCACCACCACCACCATCATCATCATCACCACCACCATCATCATCCCCATCATCATCTCGATCATCATTCCTATCATCACCATCATCATCACCACCATCATCATCACCACCACCATCATCATCCCCATCATCATCTCGATCATCATTCCTATCATCACCATCATCATCACCACCATCATCATCACCACCACCATCATCATCCCCATCATCATCTCGATCATCATTCCTATCATCACCATCATCATCACCATCATCATCCCCATCGTCGATGAAGATGATGGGGATGATGATGATAGGAATGATGATGGGGATGATGATGATGACGATGAAGATGATGGGGATAATGATGGGGATGAGGATGATGGGGATTTAGTAAAGAGATGCAGCTTTGCTCATCTTACAAGTCTATGTTCCTCTTCCAGCCCATCATCATAATCCACATCATCATTCCCATCATCATCCCCATCATTGTCATTATCACCATCATCATCACCATCCTCCCCGTCGTCGTCATCACATTTCACAAAGATGAAGTTTCCAGTTGTAGAATTCACTGAGCTGAGCTCCAGGCAGACCGCTGAGTACACATCTGAAATAAGTAAATGTGACCTGCCGAACGATTTATAATTCTGTTGGGGCAGTCTTGTGATCTATGGCAGACAGCACAGCTGGCACCCTGACCTCACTTCTCTCCACTGCATTTAACTCATACAGCTTGGTCACTGACCTACCAGATGGCTACCTGGCCACACCTAGTCCCGCCCCCTGCTTTCTGGATTGTCAGCTCTGCCTCTGTTACTGAAGCCATCCCACTGTGAGCTGCAGTGTCTGGGAGGGGAAGGGGGTGAGACACGGAGGAGGATTTGGCTCAGTCTGACATACAGGTTGTACTGTAAGGTGGACCTTCACCCTCCTCATCCACTTCACCTAATGCTCCTCCTACCCCCGTTCTCATTCTCCCCCCAAATACCTTTATCTTTTGGGGGCCCCTCTCGGCACTTCTAGGATCCTCACCTTTCATTCCATCCCCCCATGTGGCAGCGCAAGGGCCACAGACCACCCTGAAGCCTCCTCAGACGTGTGACGTCAGTATCCCGGGAGGCTTCTGGCTGTTCTATGGTGCAGGGGGCCAACTGTCACTTGCTGGTTCTATCAGCCCCTGGTGACATGCCACAGCGCATTCACATCATCAGGGGGCCGCTGCAAGAACCCCGGAAGAGACAGCCCCAATGTGCGTGTGTGCGTGCGTATGTGTGTGTGTGCGTGCGTATGTGTGTGTGTGCGTATGTGTGTGCGTATGTGTGTGTGTGCGTGCGTATGTGCGTGTGGGGGGGTGAAGTTTCCCTTTAATTGTGTATTTTAGTTGTGTTTGATGTTTATATATTTCATATTTTTATTTGTGGGACTGACAATTGTGCTGTCAGGAATGG
>NW_017309584.1:5760-7868 GCF_000935625.1 Nanorana parkeri
GAGTGGGAATGAAGTATAAACGCAGAGCGCTCGTCTCTTGTGTGTCGGAGGAGCTGCCACTACGGGCGCCTTCCGAATATCAAACTCCATTTATTGGTAACAATCGCTGATCAAATGTATCAAACTCAGAAGAATGACAAACACGTCACAGATCCATCTGCCATGACGAATGTTCTTCCTGGAAGGACGCATTCTCAGAGACGCGTTTCACTTCTTCTATTGACGCCTTTTATACACGGGACCTTCAATATGTCCGAACAAGAAAACATCTATTGTTCAGTCACAAGAAAAAAATTCACTTTTCATAAATCAATAACTGAAAGTTGAAGGTTGTGTGCACTGAGCAGTCTGACCATAGACTGGGGTCATGGGTTCTATTCATTGGGGTATTGGGTCATGGGTTTCATTCAGTGGGGTATTGGGTCATGGGTTTCATTCATTGGGGTATTGGGTCATGGGTTCTATTCATTGGGGTATTGGGTCATGGGTTCTATTCATTGGGGTATTGGGTCATGGGTTCCATTCACGTAAAACCGACTTCTACACAAAACTGACCCAAAATTGTGTTTGTGTCTGTATGAAATTTAAAGAGACAGTGTCCATTTCCTGATACTCAGCCTGCCAGCACTCCCCTATCACTCCATCCGCTACTTCCTCAGCAGATGACCATGTGACCTCCTCCCATGTGACAGCGCTCACATCTAGCAACCAATAGTAATACTCAAGCAAGTCACATGACAGAGGGAGTGGCATCATCGCTCCCCTTAGCATCCCGGCTCCAGCCTACACCGGGGGTTCTGGAGCCCCTCTACTGGCACCCTGCTAAAATATACTATATACAGTATACACACACATACATACATACAACATATACACACGCACACGCACATACAAGACTTTGCTACTTTGGGAAGTTTTGGACTCTCTCTGATCTCATTTTCCTCTTATTTTATTATCAGCAGAAACCAAAAGATGAATCGGGCCGGTACAGCAGATCCTACACGTCCTCCAGCACGCTGGGTGCAGATCTCCGCAGGAGCCGGAGGCGGCCCTCTTCCACCCTCCAGGTGCCTCCCTGGAGACCCGGTGAGAGGGCCTGCTCCCCCGACTATGACAGCATGCAGAGGCCCACCACCCTCCCCCTGCGCATCCCCCCTCGGATCTCCATAACGCACGTCGATTGCGACAGGTAGGAGACTGCGGCTGATGATTGGCATTGGAGATTGCACATGTCGTTGTTGCTGCGGGAGGGATCGTTGGGGACTTTTACTGATATAAGATTTGTACAAATTCATCAGAAAGTGTAAACTCTAAGCCCGTCTGAGGGAAAGTTCTGGTTCTGAGGACTCAGAGGGGCAAAGGGCGGCCATGATGGGCCGTGATGTGTATATCATATGATGACATTGACTATCGCTGTACAGTGAACGTTTGCACCAACATGGCGGCAGCAGCAGTGGGATGTGTTGACTCACAGCTTGATATGGTCAGAAGCAGATACAAGAGAACCTGAAGAACCTAGAAGGAGGGTAAAGGGAGGGGAGAAGGGATCGAGGTCGGGGGAATGTGCACAATGGATTAGATCCTGCGACATGGTCCCTAGCGGGACTGTAGCTGGCTCTACTCAAGGTTAATGGTCTCTGGACCGTCATTGAATGTCCAGGTAGTAGGAGCTTGGGGCCTGTGTCCATGTCCAGGTAGTAGGAGCTTGGGGCCTGTGTCCATGTCCAGGTAGTAGGAGCTTGGGGCCTGTGTCCATGTCCAGGTAGTAGGAGCTTGGGGCCTGTGTCCATGTCCAGGTAGTAGGAGCTTGGGGCCTGTGTCCATGTCCAGGTAGTAGGAGCTTGGGGTCGTGGAAATGAAGAGGAGGTGAGGGACTTATATGGCGGCGGGTTCATACCGGGTACCCAGGGGCTCCATACTTTATTGCGTTGTTCTTGAGTATTATGAAGGTGGGACATCAGGATTTCTCTCCTCATTAGGAGGTACAGCCGGGATACCCGATCCTCAGCTTGAGGGACAACGGGGGGGCCCCTGGGGTGCACATGGCAGAAATGAAGATATAGGGTCCAGGTGGAATAGTCGGCACTGATACTTGGGGGTGGGTGGGG
>NW_017309584.1:11033-13684 GCF_000935625.1 Nanorana parkeri
GGGGTGGGAGGGGTGAATGGCTTTTAATGTTGATTTGTCTTTCGGATGATCTCATCAGATGAACAACCCAACATGTCGAGTGAATCTATAGTGTATATATATATATTCATAGGCAATCACTTATTACTAATAATAATCAATAATCTGATCCTGTAATAAAGCTGAACTCCGCCCAAAACAGAATGAACGTTGGCAGAGATTCTCGGGGGGTGAATGGCTCTGCAAAGTGTCATGCATAGACTCTTAAACGTATGTAACATCTTCCTTCTATGCATGACCAATCTACAAGGCGGCCATTTTGTTGCTCTTTAGCTATGTGGGCTGTGCTCCCTGCTTGGACGTGTTGCACAGTGACGGTCTGTGATTGTACACGCGCCGGGGCTGATGGAGAGGACATGTCACCGCCAAAGTGGATTGTTTAAGGAAAATTAAAAAACATGGATATTCGCTTGCACGTGATTGGATGACTGAAGTCAGCACGGCGTCTGATGGTTCACTAAGCTAACGGCCCGTTCACTGCGTTGCATTAGAAAACGCAAATGTGTCATCCTCACATGCATAATGTGCATTCAGTGAGTTTATAATGCGTTTTACGTGCGTTCTGACCAGATTTGTCATAAGAATGTTTATATGAAAACCTACCAATGTGTGACCAGCTCGGCGTATGACCAGCTCGGCGTATGACCAGCTCGGCGTATGACCAGCTCGGCGTATGACCAGCTCGGCGTATGACCAGCTCGGCGTATGACCAGCTCGGCGTATGACCAGCTCGGCGTATGACCAGCTCGGCGTATGACCAGCTCGGCGTATGACCAGCTCGGCGTATGACCAGCTCGGCGTATGACCAGCTCGGCGTATGACCAGCTCGGCGTATGACCAGCTCGGCGTATGACCAGCTCGGCGTATGACCAGCTCGGCGTATGACCAGCTCGGCGTATGACCAGCTCGGCGTATGACCAGCTCGGCGTATGACCAGCTCGGCGTATGACCAGCTCGGCGTATGACCAGCTCGGCGTATGACCAGCTCGGCGTATGACCAGCTCGGCGTATGACCAGCTCGGCGTATGACCAGCTCGGCGTATGACCAGCTCGGCGTATGACCAGCTCGGCGTATGACCAGCTCGGCGTATGACCAGCTCGGCGTATGACCAGCTCGGCGTATGACCAGCTCGGCGTATGACCAGCTCGGCGTATGACCAGCTCGGCGTATGACCAGCTCGGCGTATGACCAGCTCGGCGTATGACCAGCTCGGCGTATGACCAGCTCGGCGTATGACCAGCTCGGCGTATGACCAGCTCGGCGTATGACCAGCTCGGCGTATGACCAGCTCGGCGTATGACCAGCTCGGCGTATGACCAGCTCGGCGTATGACCAGCTCGGCGTATGACCAGCTCGGCGTATGACCAGCTCGGCGTATGACCAGCTCGGCGTATGACCAGCTCGGCGTATGACCAGCTCGGCGTATGACCAGCTCGGCGTATGACCAGCTCGGCGTATGACCAGCTCGGCGTATGACCAGCTCGGCGTATGACCAGCTCGGCGTATGACCAGCTCGGCGTATGACCAGCTCGGCGTATGACCAGCTCGGCGTATGACCAGCTCGGCGTATGACCAGCTCGGCGTATGACCAGCTCGGCGTATGACCAGCTCGGCGTATGACCAGCTCGGCGTATGACCAGCTCGGCGTATGACCAGCTCGGCGTATGACCAGCTCGGCGTATGACCAGCTCGGCGTATGACCAGCTCGGCGTATGACCAGCTCGGCGTATGACCAGCTCGGCGTATGACCAGCTCGGCGTATGACCAGCTCGGCGTATGACCAGCTCGGCGTATGACCAGCTCGGCGTATGACCAGCTCGGCGTATGACCAGCTCGGCGTATGACCAGCTCGGCGTATGACCAGCTCGGCGTATGACCAGCTCGGCGTATGACCAGCTCGGCGTATGACCAGCTCGGCGTATGACCAGCTCGGCGTATGACCAGCTCGGCGTATGACCAGCTCGGCGTATGACCAGCTCGGCGTATGACCAGCTCGGCGTATGACCAGCTCGGCGTATGACCAGCTCGGCGTATGACCAGCTCGGCGTATGACCAGCTCGGCGTATGACCAGCTCGGCGTATGACCAGCTCGGCGTATGACCAGCTCGGCGTATGACCAGCTCGGCGTATGACCAGCTCGGCGTATGACCAGCTCGGCGTATGACCAGCTCGGCGTATGACCAGCTCGGCGTATGACCAGCTCGGCGTATGACCAGCTCGGCGTATGACCAGCTCGGCGTATGACCAGCTCGGCGTATGACCAGCTCGGCGTATGACCAGCTCGGCGTATGACCAGCTCGGCGTATGACCAGCTCGGCGTATGACCAGCTCGGCGTGTGACCAGCTCGGCGTGCGACCAGCCCGGCGTGCGACCAGCGAGCGACCCGGTTTTGAAACACAACCATTGGAGGGGACAAACTACAAATCAGTATGTGGAGCACAGAAACTACAATATGGAACAGCAAAGATGTAACAATGTAAAATCCATCAGAATGACAATAACAACCAAAGAAGTTGATATAATGGATGTGATTTCCCTTTAAGATGGCAGTGGGGGGAGGGGCACTCAGTGTGACTACACCGGGGAGACATAAACCGGCCTTCATCATCA
>NW_017309584.1:16514-16835 GCF_000935625.1 Nanorana parkeri
CGATCCATGCCGATCCATTCCGGCCTCACACCGGTCAATAGTGATATTTCAGCTCCGCTGTTTCCCATTAGCCGAAGCTCAATACTCATTAATGAAGCTGCCGGGCCGGTCCATATCATTACCACTCCGACACGACCCCCCCGAACCCCAAATATCGATTTCCAGGAACTCCGAGCGAAAGATCCTCACAGTGTGCAAACGTGGAGACCGCCATCGACTGCCGAGAACCGACAGATATATCCCCGTGTGTGTACTGACATCCATGAGACGTCTACCCTGGAGGCCGCCATAAAACACCAAACCACCGTCCGCCAAACCGCC
>NW_017309584.1:19286-21292 GCF_000935625.1 Nanorana parkeri
AACCACCTTCCGCCAAACCACCATCCGCCAAACGACCGCCCGCCAAACCACCGCCCGCCAAACCACCGCCCGCCAAACCACCGTCCTTCTTATCCGGCCACAAGAGCAGTGGAGGAATTCTGAGGTCCTGAACCCTCCAGGACAATGATGAACAAGGTTCACCATGAGGTCACCACGGGTGGTCATCATGAGAGGTCACCGTGGGAGGTCACCATGGGAGGTCATCACGAGAGGTCACCATGGGGGTCATCACGAGAAGTCACCATGGGAGGTCACCACAAGAGGTCACCGTGGGAGGACACAACAGGTTCTCTTTAAATGCCTTGTACGAGCGAATGACGAAGCAGATTTACTATGAAGCTCGGCTTGTCTAGAAGGAACAACGTCGGCTCTTCTGGCAGCGCTCCCCTCCTCTCCAGAGCCGTCCCCCGCAGAGTCGCTCCCCCACAGCCCGGCGTTGCTCCTCTCGGGTTCAGTGATACTCGGAGGCACCCGATCCCTTTCGGGCTCATTCACACCACGTCCGCTGAGCGGCGTCAACGCACACTCTCCCTGCGCTATGATGTCACCACACAAGTGAGTCGAATGAAGTCATCGCACCTCCCCCACACAATGCACACAGTGAACGGCCCTCCCCGTGAGCCCAGTCAGTCATGGACACATCCAATAGGGGCGTGTCACTGCACTGGCCCGGGATCACAGCGCTGCTGAACAGAGCGGACATCAGTAAGGACCTCCCAGGAGTAAGGACCACCAAGCAATAAGGACCACCGAGCAATAAGGACCTCCCAGGAGTAAGGACCACCCTGGAGTAAGGACCTCCCAGGAGTAAGGACCACCCTGGAGTAAGGACCTCCCAGGAGTAAGGACCACCCTGGAGTAAGGACCACCCTGGAGTAAGGACCTCCCTGGAGTAAGGACCACCCTGGAGTAATGATTGTCCAACAGTAAGAACCTCCAAGGAGTAAGGACCACCTGGGGTAAGGACCAGCCAGCAATAGAGACTGCCCCGCCGTGAGAACCTCCTAGGAATAAGGACCACCCAGGAGTAAGGACCTCCCAGGAGTAAGGACCACTGAGCAATAAGGACCTCCCAGGAGTAAGGACCTCCCAGGAGTAAGGACCACCCAGGAGTAAGGACCACCGAGCAATAAGGACCTCCCAGGAGTAAGGACCTCCCAGGAGTAAGGACCACCGAGCAATAAGGACCTCCCAGGAGTAAGGACCACCGAGCAATAAGGACCTCCCAGGAGTAAGGACCTCCCAGGAGTAAGGACCACCCAGGAGTAAGGACCACCGAGCAATAAGGACCTCCCAGGAGTAAGGATTGTCCAACAGTAAGAACCTCCAAGGAGTAAAGACCACCTGGGGTAAGGACCAGCCAGCAATAGAGACTGCCCAGCCGTGAGAACCTCCTAGGAATAAGGACCACCCAGGAGTAAGGACCGCCCACCATCAAGCCCAGAGTAGAAGAGAAAGAAGCTGCGACATCACATGACCAGCCCGAGATTGCAGAATGTAAGGAATGTATAAAGGGATAAAAACAATAAGTGTGTCGGGGCTTCTAAAAAATATCATCTCCGCTTCCTATGAGGATTCGGCTTAACCCCTCGAGAAATCACCTCCCCCGCCCTCGTTGCTGATAATTACTCGGCGCTAATCAATACAACATCCTAATTACTCTCATTACTCTGTAATAGGTTTTCTCTTCTCCTAACGACATGACCATAAAAGTGAGATGACATCATCACCACCATCACCCTCATCATCACCACCACCATCCTCATCACCATCACCCTCATCATCATCACCATCACCCGAGTATACCCCGTACAGCACCCAGTACATGATCAGGGACCCCGTGTGATGGACATTCCCTCGAAGTGGCTCGTAGTCTCTGCAGAGTATCGCCCCCGAGCAGAACATGAATCATCGCAGATGTGACAGTCACCCGGGAGCCGGGCCACAGCGGCATCTCCTGCGGCTCCCTTATGCAACGCAGCCTC
>NW_017309584.1:21958-27749 GCF_000935625.1 Nanorana parkeri
ATCGAGTCTGACGCACTGTACACACGATGAGTGGATAGTTATATACTTTTCATGTTTTGTTTCTTTAGGGAACGGGGAGATATAAGTTGTATACTGATGAGTAGGGATGCTCCGATACCACTTATTTAAGACCGAGTACGAGTACCGATACCAATTACCGATACTTTTTCTTAAAGGGACAGGTCACATTTTTCCTAAAGCAATACAAAATCATGATTTTAGGTCAGTTTCTTAATATTATGAAGAACATGAACATGAAATGAACATGAAATGAATATTTAGATCTTGCCAATGCTAACTAAGGCTTGTGTCCCCATAGTGGGGAAAATAGATGAGCACATGTCCAGACTATGTATAGTGTGGCACAGCTATATCCAATTCTGCATACCTGGCGGTGCTGCAGTACCAACCTGCTGTGTCGTGTCGTCTTCTCCGTCTGCTTCAGCCACTCCGTGTCACAGCCTAGTCATCTGCTCCATTCTGGCCTCTTCTCCCGCTGTTTGGCCGATTGGATGATTGACAGGCATCCTCACCAGTCACTCCTGACTGGTGAGGAAGCCTGTCAATCATCCAATCAGCGGGAGAAGAGGTCAGAATGGAGCAGATGACTGAGGACTTGGGAGGAGGACTTCGCGGCCATCTTGTTCCATTGAAGACGCGACGGAGGTCCTGTGTTTGCGGCGGTTTTTCGGGTCCTTGAAGATGGCGGACGCGGCGCAGGTACTCGTTTTTTGTATCGGAGTATTTGTACGAGTACTCATGCAAATACTCGGTATCGCCGCCGATCGCGATGCTTGTATCGGTATCGGAGCATCCCTAATGATGATGACGTATCGCCGCCGGTGGAAGCCGCACACCAGTCCCAGGACAGTACAGCAGCATCACTGGCAGGGCAGGGCTGATACCAGCTGTGATCCGACCCCCGAGCGGGATTGCGCGGGGAAGAGTCAAAACCTCCCGGTGACTTTGTGTGCCGACGGGGAAATTCACCTTCACTTCCTGTCCCGGAGACAACGCTGTAATGTTCGCAGTCCAAGGGGCAGGAAGTAGGCGGGGCAGGGACACGGCGTGTGCAGCACTGCAGCCCCTGAAATGATTTTTATTATGATTGTTCTGGAGTTCTATTCCCGCCCTCAACGGCGTCCATCACCAAGATGGCCGCGCCTGCGCGATGACGTCACAGCGGGGTGTCACCCGGCCTCGGGACCTCCGCTGATCGTTCTCAGGTATTTGCAGGGTGAATGGGTCCTGCGAATCGTTTACAAATTCGCAAAGTCGGACATTTCTATCCCAGCGAGTGTCACCCGATCAGTGATTAGTATCACTAATGATGGTGATTATGATGATGGAGATGACGGTGATGATGATGATGACAATGGTGATGTTGGTGATGATGGTGATGATGGAGATGACGGTGATGATGGTGATGGAGATGACCGTGATGATGAGGGTGATGACGGTGATGATGATGATGACAATGGTGATGTTGGTGATGATGGTGATGGAGATGATGGTGATTATGATGATGGAGATGACGGTGATGATGATGATGACAATGGTGATGTTTGTGATGATGGTGATGATGGAGATGACGGTGATGATGGAGATGACGGTGATGATGATGGTGATGATGGAGATGACGGTGATGATGGTGATGGAGATGACCGTGATGATGATGATGGAGATGACTGTGATGATGATGGAGATGACCGTGATGATGATGACGGTGATGACAATGATGATGATGGAGATGACGGTGATGGAGATGACGGTGATGATGGAGATGATGATGGTGATGATGATGGAGATGACGGTGATGATGGAGATGATGATGGTGATGATGATGATGGAGATGACGGTGATGATGATGATGGAGATGAGGATGATGATGATGGAGATGATGGTGATGGAGATGACGGTGAAGATGATGATGACAGTGATGATGACGTTGGTGATGATGATGATGAGAATGGTGATGTTGGTGATGATGATGATGGAGATGACCGTGATGATGATGATGGAGATGACGGTGATGATGATGATGGAGATGACGGTGATGATGATGATGATGATGGAGATGACGGTGATGATGGAGATGATGATGGTGATGATGATGATGGAGATGACGGTGATGATGATGATGGAGATGACGGTGATGATGATGATGGAGATGACGGTGATGATGATGATGGAGATGACGGTGATGATGGAGATGACGGTGATGATGATGATGGAGACATTCAGGGCAGATTATTGGCCGTGTTTTTCGGTATGGTGTTTTGTGCGTATTACTGAAGCCTGAATCTCAGTGCGGCGCCACGTTCATTGTGAATGGGCCCCTCAGGCACCTCACCAGCATACAACGCAGATGGGAACCGCTGAGAGAATTGCTGGGAAGCCGCAGCGGTCACGTTTGGTCCTCCTCATGCCTGGAGATCGGCCGCCCGGGATTGGAGGACGTGTGATTGGTATACGAGGTCAGCTGATTGTTTCTTCTCCTTCAGTATATGTTCTGCGAATTGTCCGGATGTTTTACCTGAAAGCTGAGCTGCTGCCAGAGCATTGCTCCCGGCCTGGGACTGAGATCCCTACCGGCCCGGGACTGAGATCCCTCCCGGCCCGGAACTGAGATCCCTACCGGCCCGGGACTGAGATCCCTACCGGCCCGGGACTGAGATCCCTACCGGCCCGGGACTGAGATCGCTCCCGGCCCGGGACTGAGATCCCTCCCGGCCCGGGACTGAGATCCCTCCCGGCCCGGAACTGAGATCGCTCCCGGCCCGGGACTGAGATCCCTACCGGCCCGGGACTGAGATCCCTCCCGGCCCGGGACTGAGATCCCTCCCGGCCCGGGACTGAGATCCCTCCCGGCCCGGGACTGAGATCCCTCCCGGCCCGGGACTGAGATCGCTCCCGGCCTGGGACTGAGCTGAAGCCTGCGCCGGGTCTCCGGGGGGATCGGCCCGGGACTGAGATCGCTCCCGGCCCGGGACTGAGATCGCTCCCGGCCTGGGACTGAGCTGAAGCCTGCGCCGGGTCTCCGGGGGGATCGGCCCGGGACTGAGATCGCTCCCGGCCTGGGACTGAGCTGAAGCCTGCGCCGGGTCTCCGGGGGGATCGGCCCGGGACTGAGATCGCTCCCGGCCTGGGACTGAGCTGAAGCCTGCGCCGGGTCTCCGGGGGGATCGGCCCGGGACTGAGATCGCTCCCGGCCTGGGACTGAGCTGAAGCCTGCGCCGGGTCTCCGGGGGGATCGGCCCGGGACTGAGATCGCTCCCGGCCTGGGACTGAGCTGAAGCCTGCGCCGGGTCTCCGGGGGGATCGGCCCGGGACTGAGATCGCTCCCGGCCTGGGACTGAGCTGAAGCCTGCGCCGGGTCTCCGGGGGGATCGGCCCGGGACTGAGATCGCTCCCGGCCTGGGACTGAGCTGAAGCCTGCGCCGGGTCTCCGGGGGGATCGGCCCGGGACTGAGATCGCTCCCGGCCTGGGACTGAGCTGAAGCCTGCGCCGGGTCTCCGGGGGGATCGGCCCGGGACTGAGATCGCTCCCGGCCTGGGACTGAGCTGAAGCCTGCGCCGGGTCTCCGGGGGGATCGGCCCGGGACTGAGATCGCTCCCGGCCTGGGACTGAGCTGAAGCCTGCGCCGGGTCTCCGGGGGGATCGGCCCGGGACTGAGATCGCTCCCGGCCTGGGACTGAGCTGAAGCCTGCGCCGGGTCTCCGGGGGGATCGGCCCGGGACTGAGATCGCTCCCGGCCTGGGACTGAGCTGAAGCCTGCGCCGGGTCTCCGGGGGGATCGGCCCGGGACTGAGATCGCTCCCGGCCTGGGACTGAGCTGAAGCCTGCGCCGGGTCTCCGGGGGGATCGGCCCGGGACTGAGATCGCTCCCGGCCTGGGACTGAGCTGAAGCCTGCGCCGGGTCTCCGGGGGGATCGGCCCGGGACTGAGATCGCTCCCGGCCTGGGACTGAGCTGAAGCCTGCGCCGGGTCTCCGGGGGGATCGGCCCGGGACTGAGATCGCTCCCGGCCTGGGACTGAGCTGAAGCCTGCGCCGGGTCTCCGGGGGGATCGGCCCGGGACTGAGATCGCTCCCGGCCTGGGACTGAGCTGAAGCCTGCGCCGGGTCTCCGGGGGGATCGGCCCGGGACTGAGATCGCTCCCGGCCTGGGACTGAGCTGAAGCCTGCGCCGGGTCTCCGGGGGGATCGGCCCGGGACTGAGATCGCTCCCGGCCTGGGACTGAGCTGAAGCCTGCGCCGGGTCTCCGGGGGGATCGGCCCGGGACTGAGATCGCTCCCGGCCTGGGACTGAGATCCCTACCGGCCCGAGACTGAGATCGCTCCCGGCCTGGGACTGAGATCCCTACCGGCCCGAGACTGAGATCCCACCCACCGTGTTCGGTGGGTGGTGACCTCGTGTTCGGTGGGTCGCCGCGTGCCTTCCACCATGCTAGGTGAGCTCAGTTCTCTTGCCAAGCAGTCATTCAAAGTCTGCTAGAGGTGGGGTGGGCCGGGGCCATGACCGTGAGGGAGCTCCATCCATACGTACCACTCCCTTGCCTGTCCTGTAGAGGTGCCGGGACCGGAGTGATGTCACATTCTGGCTCCCGGCACCTCTACAAGGCATGCAAAGGAGCTGCACCAGCATTGCACGTATGGATGGAGCTCCGTCACAGCACAGCAGCCCACACCGGACCCCGGGCCGAGGATCCGCTCCAGTTCTTGTAAGGTATGGAGACTGGATGGAACCTTTGAATGGCATCCCAAATGCACCTCCCACCTACAGTCCTATCGCCCGCACCGGAACGCGCGGTACCGACTTGGGTCGCCACTTAATGACCGAGGACAAATGTGGGTCCTGAGGTGACACCGGTTGAGAACCACAGCTGCAGAGAACTTCCCTATACAGCCAATACCAGGGGAGTGGGAATATGGGACCAGTGAAGTTCCGATGGAAGTGGGTCCATCTGTTGGTGGTGATGGGAAAGGTCCACCTTGGTGTACGTGCCTGGTAGCCTGGGTCTCCATGTCTCATGGTGTTCAGTAGGACCCCCTGCAGGCCAAGCATGGAACTACTGTGTGTAATTCCCAACATGGCCCCAGTATGAACCTGAATGATGGAAGGAACTGGAGGGGTGGCTGGTAGCATCGTGGCCCTGCCATCAACTAAAAACCTTACCGTTGGCCCCAGTGTGGAACCTGACCTAACAACCTGCCACTAGGGGGCGCTATACTATGGGATTAATTTATAAAAGTTCTGCCTGGTGTGTAGCCGGGAGGATTCTGTTCGCACGGCACCAGCGCCCCTAGATAATGCTGAAGAGTATTGGGTCATCTTATACTTGTCAGCACCATCTAAGAGCGCTAGGACCATGCTGGCAGAATCCTCCCGGATACACCAGGCAGTACCGAACAATTTGGATGACACTGAAAATAATCTCGGTGTTTGGCAGCCGCGCGGCATTGTAGCCTCTCTAATTCTTCCCCCCGTACCAGCCAAAATATTTGTCTATAAATATATTATAAAAGCAGCGAGCCGGCACAGGAAGACAAATTCCACAGGAACAGAAAACTCCGCGGCTCGGCATTACCTCCTATTATGGAGAATACCTTCAGGTGTGGTGACCTCATTACCTCCTCTTATGGTGACTCCATTACCTCCTCTCATGGTGACTCCATTACCTCCTCTTATGGTGGATCCATTACCTCCTCTTATGGTGACTCCATTACCTCCTCTTATGGTGACTCCATTACCTCCTCTTATGGTGACTCCATTACCTCCTCTTATGGTG